>NC_092041.1:115886561-116186561 GCF_003086295.3 Arachis hypogaea | reverse complement strand
TCCACAGGGAAAGGGTTTCTTTTTTTACTTGTGATAAACTGCAAGGGTGATTTGGGTATTTTGAAATAATGCAGGTTTCTTCAGCTACTCACTCCAACCAAATTTAAAGAATATTCGTTTTTTACTAAGAATATTCTGTTAACTTTAACGTTATACACACGGTAGGGATTTAATTGAAAAAAAATTTTATGTATAAGGACCCAATTGAAAAGAAAAAATGTATAGGGACCTAATTGAAAATTCGGTGAAACTATAGGGACCTGCAGAGTAATTAAACCTTACTTTTACTATATGTCGACCTTTATTATTATTATTATTCACTTAGTTTTGTGCATGTGGACGACGACACTAGCATATTAATACACTTTTTTGTTAAAAACGAGTAATGTGAATAATGATGTTTTGAAATCCAAATTAAAATATTTTCTTTTAATACAAACATAGTTTTAAAATAGGATATTTTTTTATTATATTAAATACAAAAATATCAAATAGTTTCAACTTTAAATTTCTTGTAGAATAATCTTTAATAATTTTATTAAATATTATTATTATTATTATTATTGAGTGACTATATATATATATATATATACTTTTTATGTTATAAATATATACATAAGAATCTAATGAATAAATGTATTATTATTTTTGTCTAAAAAATATAAAAAAATTATGGTATAGTATTATTGTGTAATTAATTAATTAATTAATTAATTAATTAATAATAATAATAATTTTAATTTTTTTGGACGAAGGACTGTTATATCAGATGAAGAAAAACGTTGGGAATTAATCTGTATATTATTTTTTTTTGGACTAAAATATCCGCTTTTAAAATTCTTATTAACTGATCTGTGTAATTACTTTGCTGGAAAATAAACTGGGGACTGATTTGTCTGCCGAAATAAAATCTTGGGGATTAATCTATGTATTAGTTTTTTTTGAAACTAAAATGTGCGTTTTTAAAATTTTTGGAAACTGATTTAGGCAATTACTCATATTTATGACAAAATTAAAGCATTTTAAACTATAAAGGAAAAATAATCAAAATTTTGAAAAAAAAAATGTAAAATTGGCATTTAATAATTAATATATTTTTCATAAATTATTTATTCTAGTTGTTTGAAAGCTAAAACTTTTATATATGGATAATTTTAGTATGAAACACAAGAATATTTGATTATTTTGATATTTTATATTGCTACAATGGCAATACAAAACGTCAATTTATAAAAAAAGTTAATTATTAAAATATGATGGCAGAACGTCAATTTATAAAAAAAGTTAATTATTAAAAGATAAAACGTGACTGATGTTTTGTAAAAAATATTATTTTAATTATAAAGAGATAAAACGTGACATTTTATAAAAGCCTATAATGTATAACACATAGTTTAGATCATCTTTAAATAATTTATCACTCACAATCCAATATATATATATATATATATATATATATATATATATATATATATATAATTCTTGTTTGAAACTATTTTCATCCCACAAAAATGTGCTTCATGTACAGTACTCTCCACAGAGAAAGGCTTTTTGGCCTCTGCATTTATATAGAGTAGAACTTGAATTATATGGATATAACTTTAAAAGGTGTTTGAAAACTACTTTTAAAATTTAGTATTGTAGTAAATAAACATAATTACATGAACTTACTATACGATATTTAATTTGATTATTTAAAATAAATAAATTTATCAAACAGTAGTAATTGAGGCTGGCAAATATTTATAACAAAAATTTAGATAACTAATTCCATCAATAAACAAAATTTAAGAGAGTTTTTTAACCATTTAGGCTTAAATGTCTTTTAGTTGCTTTTTCAATTTCTCACCATTTGTGAATGTAGTGGAACATCCCTTTGGAAATTATTTGTGAATTATAAAACTTTTATGTCAATGAATCAAGGTTTCTTTTTTTTTTTTTTTTGGAGAGAATGAATCAAGGATGATGGTGATAATGTAGTTAGGTTTAGCTCGTCAGGTATTGAAGATGGTCCTTTACGAGGCCCAGGCCCAGTAACAAGGCATAGGTTTTTCTAGGCTCAGGAGTCAGGACCCACCACAAAATCTTTCCACAAAGCACGTGCATAAATTTGTTTGTTTGTTTTTTTTTCTATATTTCTTTGGGTATTTATTTAGAGTTTAATTTAATATATTCATAGTGTAAAATATTTTATATAGTTATATAATAATATTTGTTTTTTTTATCATTATTTATATAGTTAATGTAAAAGATAATTATTGTTACTAATATAATATTATGTGATTAGATGTATGTATAAAGGAAAAAAGCTAATGAGTTATAACTCAAATGGCATAGTCTCTTCATACTCAATTAAGAAGTTGCGGGTTCGAGTCTCCTATCTTTGGTAAAAAAAAAACTATAAAAAAAAATCAAAATAAAAAAAATGTAAAATTGGCATTTAATAATTAATATATTTCTCATAAATTATTTATTAAAACTTTTATATATGGATAATTTTAGTATAAAACACGAAAAGATTTGATCATTTTAATATTTTATATTGCTATGATAGTAATACAAAATATCAATATATAAAAAATATTTTTTTAATTATTAAAAGACTGTAAAAAATATTATTTTAATTAGAAAAAACAAAACGGCACTGACATTTGTAAAAACTCATAACAATGTATAACACATAGTTTAGATCATCTTTAAATAATTTACCACTCATAATCCAATATATATATCTTGTTTGAAACTATTTTCATCCCTCAAAAATGTGCTTCATATACAGTACTCTCCGTAAAGAAAGGCTTTTTTGGCCTCTGCATGTCACGTTAAATTTCATAGTTTTTTGTTTCTTTTTTTCTGTTTTTTCCTTTTCCCCAACCTGTATCTAGCAGCAATGGTCTGAACTCTGAACAATATGTGTCCAGTGTGTCGTTTTGATTGTAAGATGTCTGAACAAAACATTTCTACTTAGAGACTTGTGATTACCGCAATTTATTAAGACAATTATATTTATGACATCATTAGTGGCAACCTCACTAAAATTGTGTATGTTGAGGCAATAGGCCGCATTTGGTTTGTAAACAAATAGAACAGAACATTAAGATATTGATAAATATGACCAAGACACTAAAATTAATGTATATGTATTGTATTTGGTAATAATACATACCCAATAAAATAAATTCTAGATTTATCATTTAATTTTTATATTTATCTTAAATCAAATATGATACTGACATATAATTCAATCTTATATATTTTACATTAAAAATAATGCAAAAACTTAATTTAGTCTCTATTTCTCAATTTCTATCTCTTAGCCTCTATCTCTCGTTTTCGGTCTTCCTTGTATAACAATATTCAAGTTAATATTTTCCATTTTAAAACATGCATAGCTAAAATTAGCTATATACAAACACACACATACATGCACATATTCTTTTATATATATATATATATATATATATATCACTGTTATTGCTCTAGCTTGTAAAAGTCAAATAAAGCTTAGAGCTTTTACTAGGAACAAGAAGAAGAACAAGAAGAGATAGTGGATGCATGCATGGAAGGAAAGATTAGAATAGAAGAGCGTTCATTGGCTCCATTACAAGAATATGGTGCTTCTGAGGATGAATATGTGAGCATTTTGATTGAGAGAGAAAAGGGTACTCTTGCTTTCAAAAATATTGAGTCTTTCATATTTGTGAATTGCTTCAGTCATTCACGCATTAATGCTCTTAATTGGATTCTTCAGGTTTGTCCAACTACAACCCATTTATTTCCTTATAATAATAATAATCTGATTTTTTTTTATTAATAATCTTTTGGTTTTGCATGAACAAAGACAAGAGCAACACTTGGTTTTAGCTTTCAAACAGCTTATTTGTCCATGGCATACTTTGACAGATTCCTTTCCAAATGTTCCATTGATGTAAGCTCTCAACTACTCTTTCAACTGCAACATTTATCACTCTTGAATCTTGATTATTATAAGGGGAACTACCACAAACTCTTCCAAGATTTTGTGAAATTTATCATGATTATTATCACTCTTGATTATTAGTCTAAGTGTATTATTATATGAATCTTAGGTGGATCAATGTATAACTTTAGAAACAAAGAAGGGTCATGTTTAATTTCACCAAATCTCAGAGGAAGTTAGTGTAATTAGTTTCAAATCTTTCAATTTTTATGCAGAATGGTAAGTGTTGGAAAATGAGGTTACTATCAATTGCATGTCTTACTCTAGCTGCAAAGATGGAGGAGAGTGAAGTGCCGGTGCTAACCGAGTTTCAATCGGAAGATTATTGCTTCGAAAACAAAGTGATTCAGAGAATGGAGCTCTTGGTGCTTAGCACATTGGAATGGAACATGGTTATGATCACCCCATTAGTTTTCCTTCCTTATTTCATCACAAAGCTCTGCAATGAATCCCAAACATGCCATGTTTTGTCCAAGACTATTCAAATCATCTTCACACTAATTCAAGGTTCATTTTTAGCATTGGAATGAGTACTTATTTATCAGAATCTGGAAAATTGATTGATGCAAAGAAGATGTATGTTGTTCTTGTTTCTAGAGGTCAATTTAATGGATCATAGGCCATCTGTTATTGCGGCTGCGGCGACTTTGGTGGCAATGGATCAGCACTTGACAATAGAATCAGTAAAATTGAAGATGAGTTCAATTCATGAATTCAGATTTCTTGTAGCTGTGAGTAGTAAAAAGGATTTTCTTCTAAAAATTGCAGCAACGTGCTTAATTTACAAAAGGAAAATGCTTTATGGCTAAAAGTTTATTTCCTTTTATCCTTTGAATTTCACTTTTTATCTTTTAACTTTGGTAAAATATAAAGAGTAAGTAGCTTTGATTTCTACCTATCCATGCAGCTTTTAAATGATTAATCTTACCAAAACCTACCCTTTTCTTTGTTTTGCAGGAAGATATATTTGCATACTATGATCAAATTCAAAGTTTCTACATTGAGAAAGAAAACTATAAGACACAAGAGAAGGAGAGTTACACTCAATAACCACAAAGAAAGTTTTGAAGAAGGAAAAAGTATGTGTTCTGAAGTTTGATGAATTTTGTTACCTTTTGTTATAATCTCACTTGGACAGTGGGATTAAAAAGAAGAGGTGGTATTGAACTAGTGATTGTTATAATGAAAAGAAAAAAGGTTTGTGTTTTTCTCCATTTTTTCACCATTCTTATTTTGTCATGTTTATTGTATTGGGACCCTACTTTGTGATGAGATGGTTGGGATGCTATAGTGTTTGTGTAAGTTGTTGGTTCACAAAAGTCATGTAAAGACCAATGTGATTACATCAGATCTTTGTTTGAATGCTTTGGATTTTCCCTTTTTAGTTGGGACCTCTTCTTTTGGCTACAAATTTTACATGCTTGGCTTTGAAAATTGTGAAATAAAAAAAGGTTTCCATTTTAATTATTATTCTTTGATCCATAAGAGTTTTGGTATCTATATCAATAGTCAAGTTCAGCATAGAATGGTTTAATCCATGTGTGTTTGGATTAGCATTTGATAACAGACAAAATAGGAGGGATTGTCAACAGTTTTATTTAAGTGAATGTGGTTTGGTCAAATGAACTCCACCGACAAAACAAAAACATACTAAAATAGGAAAATGAAGTACTTTTGTACCTTGTCAAAAGAACAAGGTTTGGCTTGTTGAAATTGACACATTTGTTGTATAGAAAGAAAAGAATTGAACCCTACATACAACAAAGGATAGCATCAACAATATCACTGTTCTTAAGGCTAGAAGACAAACATAACTGTTAACATCACAGAAGCTGGTGAATGTTCTTGTTATTTTGCCCTTTTCTTTAAGGCCCCATTGAAGATTAGAATTTGATTAGCATACCTTACTCATCACCAAAACTAACTTTGATTAGACAAGGGTGAAGAATAATCCGATTGTGATAAATGGATTACTTATTGTTAAGTTTCAACTGAAATATATGTATCAATAAAGTGCCTAGAGAATGAAAAAAGTAAACATTTATGTAACTAATCATGCCAATAACCACTTCTTAACTGATTATAAACTAACAAGAAATACAACAATAAAGTCTTGTCCCATTAGGTGGGGTCAGTTACATGAATCAAATGATGTCATTGAACTCTGTCATGTATCATGTCTACAGAGAGACCGTTTACATATAGGTTTCGTTTGACCATCTCATGGATGGTCTTCTTAGATCTTCCTCTGCCTTTCACCCTTTATCCATCTTCCATCTCATCCACCCTCCTGACTGGATATTCTGTCGGTCTTCTTCTCACATGTCCAAACCACCTGAGATGCGATTCTACCATCTTTTCCACAATGGGTGCTACTGCAACTCTTTCCCTCATATCTTCGTTCCTTATTTTATTGACCACTCATCTATTTTAACATCTTCATCCCTGCCATACTCAGCTTATTTTCATGCTCCCCTTTGGCCGCCCAACACTCCATACCATAAAGTATAGCCGGTCTTATAGCAGTGCGATAGAATTTACCTTTAAGTTTTAAAAGCACTTTTTTGTCGCATATAAAACCAGATGCACTCCGCTATTTTGACCAACTTGCTTGGATCCTATGATTTACATCATGTTCAATTTCTCCATTATCTTGTATGATACATCCAAGAGATTTAACTTTTAACTTTTCGTAAGATATTTTTTTCCAAGAAATGAACATAAATATCAAATATACATTAAATGGTGATTCTACCGTAAAAATTAAAATTTGGATCCTCTAAATTGTGAATTTTTACTTTAGAGAATAAAGTGTGATCTTTCACCCTTAAATAGTTTCTCTCTCATATTTTCTCTTAGTTCCACCTATGAAATAAATGGTGAGAGATTACAATTTGTCTTTTAAAATAAAATTCAAAATTTAGAGAATTCAAATCCAAAAAATTTATACTGAATGGACATGTATTTTATTGTTTGTTTAGGTTCATAAAAAGAGCAGGAATTGTTTGTATTTTATACGAGTAAAAATGCTATTTATACAAAATTAGTTACTAAAATTAATTACTTAAATTAGTCACCATATATTTGTATATAAATATATGTGTTATTTAACTCATTTTAAATATGTATTTTATATTTTAAATTTAATTTTAATATACACCTAACATATTTGTTATATAAGTATATAAATTATTCAGTTATGCTACACATACAAGTCTTTTCGGCTTACAAGTCTTACAAGTTGGGCCAAACCCAACAGAAACTACGCTCACCCATAAAAGCGCTCCTTCACCGTTATGAACGACTATTCTTCTTTTTTTCTTGATGAAAACCACAACTGTTTTTTCTTCGCGTTTCTCCTCCTCCTCCCCTTCTTCCTTCTTCGTCTCCTTCTTTTTTGTGTTTCTCCTCCTTTTTCTTCGCGTATTTCATCTTCATCGTCGTGTTTCTCTTCCTTCTTTTTTTGATTTTGTAACATTATGTATTTTTTTCTTCTTTGTTTGATTTTTTCCTCCCAAAAGAATTATGATAATATGAAATAAGAAGATGAAGAAGAAGAAACAGCAGAAGATGAGGAGGAGGAAAAGGAGGAGTTCTGAATTATGCAGAACTTATCAGAATAAAAATACACCCAAATATCTTCGTTTTACACCCAAATTTGTTGTAAATATAAAAATGAGTTATGCTACATGTACACTAAAATCAACCACTAAAGTCAGCTACCAATATAAAATACATACTGGAATACAAATATACATTGCAAATAAATTAAAGCACACATGTATTTATATACAAATACATTGGTGGCTGATTTTAGTGTGCAAATAGCATTTTTGTATAGAAAAATATTTTCTCTAATGCTGCATTTTTTTTCTTCTTCTTTTTCTTATTTTTTTCTTTTTCTTAGTTAAATGAATGTAAGTTCATCATCTTCTAAGTAATTTTGCAGCATTATGTGTTTCTTCTTCTTCTTTGTTTGATTTTTTTGTTTTTATTCTTGTTAAAAGAGTAAAATAAGAAGAAACTTGAGAAGGTAAAACAAAAAAAAGATGAATAAGAAAAAAAAAAGAAGAAGAAGCCGTAGAAGATGAGAAGGAGGAAGAGGAATGGTTCTAAATTATGCAGAATTTATCAGAATAAAAATACACCCAAATATCTTCATTTTACACCCAAATATCTTCGTGTTACACCCAAATATTTTCGTTTTACACCCGAATTTGCTGCAAATACAGAAATGAGTTATGCTACGTGTACACTAAAATCAGCCATCAAAATCAGCCACTAGTATAAAATACATAATGGAATACAAATATACATTGAAAATAAATTAAAGCACACATGTATTTATACACAAATACATTGGTGGCTGATTTTAGTGGTTGATTTTAGTGTACAAATAGCATTTTTGTACAGAAAAATATTTTCTCTAATGTTGCATTTTTTTCTTCTTCTTTTCCTTATTTCATTCTTTCTTTTAGTTAAATGAATGTAAGTTCATCATTTTTCAAATAATCTTGCAGCATTATGTGTTTCTTCTTCTTCTTTGTTTAATTTTTTTTGTTTTTATTCTTGTTAAGAGAGTAAAACAAGAAAAAACTTGAGAAGGTAAAACAAAAAAGAAAAGATGAATAAGAAAAGAAGAAGAAGAAGATGGTGATGATGATGATGAAAAAAAAGCAGCAGAAGATGAGGAAGAAGAAGATGAAGAGTTTTGAATTATGCAGAACTTATCAGAATAAAAATACACCCAAATATCTTTGTGTTATACCCAAATTTGCTGCAAATACAGAAAAATATTTCCTCTAATGCTGCATTTTTTCTTCTGAATTGAACCGCACCTCAGCCACTGGATTGGATTAAAAAACAATAATCAATTTTGTTCTGGTTCAATTGACAATCTGAACTTGAATTATTCATTATATTCAACAACGAGATAACTGATGCTGGAGGAGAAAGAGAAAAAGAAAGAAAGAGAAGAAAATCCAATGAAAAAATAAGGAGGAAGAGGAGGAGGAGGAATAGGTGGTGTTAATGACAACGATAACGAAAAAGAAAAATAACGAAGAAGAACGTGTGCGCGTTAACATGAAGAAGGAGAACGTGAAGTAACATGAAGAAGAAGAAGAAGAACGTGCATGCGTTAATTGAAAAATCTGTTAAGGAGGAGCGTGAAAGGAGTAGGTGAATTTCAAGACTTGTAAGGGTCCGTTTGGATAGGTTTATAAGTGACTTTTTTTTAACTTTTAACTTATGAAAATGTATAGTATTAATGTCTGGTACAATTTTCAAAGCAAAATTGCAACTTTTTAAAAAGCTATTTTGGTGCTTAAGGAGAAGTTAAAAAAATGACTTTTCTCATAATAAAAAGTTTTTTTTATCACTTTTCTCTTAAAATAAGTACTTTTAGAACTAAAAAACCAAATACAAAATAACTTATTTATAAGCTACTTTTAATATAAGCATTTATTGTTTAAGCTATTTCTTCAAAAATAACTTAATTAAGTTGTTTATCCAAACTGGGCCTAAGACTTGTATAGCAAAAATACTTGTATGTGAAAATTATACCATTAAAAAAATATAAATTAATTTGGGTTGGTCGAGTAATCAGCTCACTCGTCCACTTAAGCAAGTGTCGGGAGTTTGAATCCTTAAATGGAGCTCAAATCCGTGATAGATTAGTTCTTAACCTGTCGGATTAAAAGATACCGTGGACAACAAAAAAAATAAAAAAAATATAAAAAGATAATAATTTCTTAAATTTAATTATTATCTATTTTTTTCTACAATATACGAATATAGTATAAATTATTTGTATAATTTAAAATATCTCATTTTTTTATTCTCTTAATAACATGAAATTATCAAATACCTATTTTTTTAATGAGAAAATAAAACGTAGAATATTTTTATTAATTATGATTCCATTTTCTAACAAATATTGTTTGTATATGATTTTTTTAATTAAGTTATATTTTTATTATAATTATGTACAATCTAATTATTTTTATAATTGTAAGAATTAGATTAAACCGGTTGTTTCGATCAAAAAATTAATAAATCGATTATCTGACCGGTCCTATTAGTCATTTTAACCGAATAAAGAATAGAACCGAAGAAAATTGGATTAAACTGTCTGATTTTGATAAAAATTGGAGAACCGGCGATTTTGTGTAACCAGCCGGTTCTAGTTTTGGGTTTAAAAAAAAAAAAAAAAACACTCGAGTCTCGAACCCCCTAACCCTAAATCCCTAGACGGCTATACATACGGCAGTAACCCTCCAAGTCTTCCTCACCTCATCTCCTCATCACACGATAGTTCAAGAAAACCTCACCTCACCGCCGGCGTGTCGTCTTCTTCGTTCCGCCGGAAACGGTGCGCCTTCGACGACATCTCAACCTCACCGTCGCGATCCTTTTCTTGTCGTCGGCTGGTTGGTGAGTTCTTCAGTAACCATTCCTTTTCTTGTCGTCTCGACCCTTCTCTACTCTCTCTGCCACAGTGAATTCTTGAGTTTTTCAATTAATTTATTTTTATTTTGTTAACTTTTGCTCATGTAATTATTATAGGGTTTGCTTACTTAATCAATTGTGTAATCAGATCTCAATTAAGAACCGTTTCTATCTGAAGGTGTGGGCGTATTGAAATTTCAAATTTAAATTGGGGATCATGGTCAAATTTAAAATTCTTTTCGTTCCTGTTTCTGCAATCATGCATGTCATAGCCCTTCTTCATCAACACTGCAAGAATATAATTACTGTGTATGCAATTTCAATTGTGTTTGAGAATGCTGCTTGAGATTTAAGTGTGTGTCAAACCTTGCACCAGTCTTCTATATATATTATTGTCTTTCCCCCGATATTCATTAGGCATCGTTGTGCACATATGGTGATTTGCTTGAGGTAAAATATAGGTGAAGATTTTGATAGAAGAGCATTTTATATTTTTATACAATTGCCTCTAAAGAACTTCAAGATGTGCCAAACCAAGATTCAAGCAAAGCAAACAATAAATTTTGAGAATTATTTGGTTTTTTCCTTAAACCTTTTGGTACTAATATTGATTGACAATACCTGATTTTTGCTAGAATAGAAGTATAGAACTATGAAATAGAGTTCTCTGACTACATTGAAACCAAAAGATGAGCTTAAAGAAATAATAGGAAGCTGACTGTATTTGATTGAATTTTGCATAAAGAAATAGAGTCCTGTAATTCTGAATTTTGCTGAATATAATTTTGATATAAATTCGGTTTTGGATTCTGGATTTTGAATGCTATATAGAATTTTGATATAATTTTAAATTTTGGACAAAATTAATATCATTTTAGATTTTAAATTGCTGTAATTCTGAATTTTGCTGTAATTATTGTAATGGCTGATGTATGTAATTCTATAATTAAAGGTGCATTAGTAACAATAACATACATTGTTAAAGTATTAGGATGGAATGGTGTTCTAGATAGAATGAGTACACTCTAATCTTGCATTAGAATAATGTTATAATATTTTAAATGTTATTAAATAATAGTAACTAAAGAAAGTACTAGAAAGTAGATAATTTGAATTTGTTGAAATCTGAAAAAGCAATTGATTGTTTGTACTTTTGTAGCTTTCTTCTTTTAATTTCTTTGTGATTGGCTCTGGTTCTTTACTGATTTTGTGTGTTGTGTTTTACTGTTTTGATTTGTGATTTAATTGTACCTAGATTGTACCTACATTTCTGTCTAGCCCCAGGATTGATACTGAAATTACAATTGAGGTATTGTTGATTCTGTTGGATAATTAGTTAATTGAGGTATTTTTTATGCTCTGTTCCTGTCTTTCGAAGGTCTGGTTGACTAGTTGTGTGTTGTTAATTTTTGTTGAATGATTATTTGATTGTTGGTTTGCTCTGGTCTGCTGCTGTTTATTGATTGTTGATTATTGATTATTTCGAAGGTCTGTGCTGCTGTTTTTGTGTTGTGATTTTAATTAATTGATTGTTGATTTTGAATGTCTTGTGATTGTTGATTAGTGCTGTGTTGCTGACTTGTTGTGCTTGTTTGACTCTTTTGTGATTTACATGTGCTTGGATTGTGACTATTTTTGGTGATTTATTGAGTAACACAATGAAGGAGCATTAAAGTGTCAAGTCTAAAACTTGATTGTTGCTGTCATTAATAAATTGTTTTCTCTGACTTGTGAAGAAAAGGCATCATGGGAGACACATATACTTTAAGGGGTTGGATGGAAGCTAGATATAAGTCGAAAGGAGATCCGTGGTCATTCATTAAAGATGAATTTATTATGATATTTAGATGTATTTTTGAAGAGTTGTAAAAGATATATGTAATCGATGGTTTTTATAGAAGGTTAACCAAATTATGCATCAAAGTTCAAAGAGTCGGCCATGAATAATTTCGTGGTGTGCTGACTAATTTTTAAAGCCACCATAAAGAGTCAATTCAACAAATGCAACTAGAGGATATCAGATCGCTGAAGAACATCATCTTGGAGGTGATAAACCGTTCTTTTGGACAGGGTAATCCAGCGACGAATCGTGAGGTTGAAGACCATTGTATCTCTCAACTTGACTTCTCCTTACAAAAACGGTATAATTTTTTTTCCCTTTTATCATTGTGTTTTTTTCTTCTCTTAAAAGTGATTATTTTCATTTAGTTGCAACACCAAGATAATGAGAAGTTGGGCACTAGATCCTGTTTTGTTCTGGTGCCAGAAAAATTCAGTTTCTACGGACTGTGCATTGACTGTTCTTCCGTAATAGGAGTGTCCTTTTCTATATTAACAAATACTAGTTTGTTTTCTTCATAGAATTTTGAAAACCATATCTGAGAGATGACTGTTGTTTATTATCACGAGAATAGGGAACACCAGTATAACACGAGTCAAAGCATTATCCGATTTTATCGGAACTGCTTGCACATCTCTGATACACCGACAAAGATACGGTACTTAGAAATTTTTTATTTGTTTGATTTGTTTTTTTATAATATATTATTATACATATATATTGTGAGAGTGGTAAAACAGTTATGACAAAGAATGGTGAATCATGTAGACAATGGCATAGATAACTGGCCAACTTCATGAAAAAGTCTACATGATTCAACCATTCTCTGCCATAACTGTTCTACCACTCTCACAATATATATATGTATAATAATATATTATAAAAAAAACAAATCAAACAAATAAAAAATTTCAAGTACCGTATCTTCGTCGGTGTACCGGAGATGGTGCAAGTAGTTCCGATAAAATCGGATAATGCTTTGACTCGTGTTATACTGGTGTTCTCTATTTTCGTGATGATAAACAACCGTCATCTCTGCACTCACTCTTCAAAATTTCATGGATGAAACAAATTGTAGTGTTTGTTAATATGGAAATGGACACTCCTATTTCGGAAGAACAGTCAATGCACAGTCTGTAGAAACTGAATTTTTCTGACGGTGCTCGAGAACAAGACAGGATCTATTGCTCATCTTCTCATTATCTTGGTGAGACAACTGAATGAAAATAATCACTTTTAAGAGAAAAAAACACAATGATAAAAGGGGAAAAAAATTATATCATTTTTGTAAGGGGAAGTCAAGCTGAGAGATATATTGGTCTTCAACCTCACGATTCATCGCCGGATTACCCTGTCCAAAAGGACGGTTTATCACCTCCAAAATGATGTTCTTCAGTGCTCTGATATCCTCTAGTTGCATTTGTTGAATTGACTCTTTACGGTGGCTTTGAAAATTAGTCAGCAGACCACGAAATTGTCCATGGCCGACTCTTTGAACTTTGATGCATAAATTGGTTAACCTTCCATGAAAACCGTCCATTACATGTACCTTTTTCAACTCTTCAAAAATGCATCTAAATATCATGATAAATTCATCCTTGATGAATGACCACCACTGGTATGCAATGTTCTGAAAACCGGACCGGTTAAAAACCCAGCCTCGTCAACGGAACCGCCGCCGCCGTCAGTGGTTGTCGGCGTCTCCGCGGCCTCCTCCTTCCCCTGTCCCAAACCCATACTGCCAGACCTTCTCTTCTAGCTCGGGCTCGGCACGTCGTCCATTCCCCCGGTGACTTCGCTGTTCGTGTTCGAGGCTTCCGACTGCTGTGTCGTCGTCGTGTCTTCGTCGTCTTGCCATCGTCGTCCTTCTGTGGTAACTAAGAAGATTATAGCTGCTGCAGAAATTATTAGAAGCACCAAAACCCAAACAACTAATGCTACATTATGATGATACAAAATTACATAGGTATGTATTTTGCCCCACAATAGCATTTTCAGATTAAAATTAGATCAAGAATTAAGACTATCTTTGAACTTGTGATTTTAATTTACTGATTATTGATTTTGAATGTATTATGATTATTGATTAGTGATGTGTTGCTGAGTTGTTGTGTAATCTTAATGGAATCTCCTCTTTCTCTTGAATTCTGGAACAGCATCATGGGTTTGCTTAACCTAAAGCTCAATTATAATGCTGCTCTGCTCCTATTCACTCTCTTTTCTCTTTCAACAATCACTCATCTATCACAATTTCTTCTTATCAGTAATCATATATTCATGCTTTTTTTTCTCTTCCATAATTAGTTGTTCTTTTTATTCATTGAAAAAATAATTTGCTTATTTAATTTAGTGTCATCACTGCTTTGCTAATGCTAATGTTTGGTTACTGAATACTCTGTTTTGAACTTTTGATATGTTGTATAATGTACTGATTTTATTGTTTTTAGTGTTTTAGTGTCATCACTTCCTTGCTAATGTTCTATTTAATTTAGTGTCATCATTCCCTTGCTAATGCTAATGCTTGGTTACTGAATGCTCTGTTTTGAACTTTTGATGTTATATAATTTACTGATTTTGCTATTTTTAGTGTTTAATTTAGTGTCATCATTTTCTTGCTAATGCTAATGCTTGGTTACTGAATGTTCTGTTTTGAACTTTTGATATGTTGTATAATATACTGATTTTGCTGTTTTTAGTGTTTAGTTTAGTGTCATCACTGCTTTGCTGAATGGTGTTGCTAATGTACTAGTGTTGCTGTTTTAGTGTTTTGATAATGTACTGATGTTGCTGTTTTAGTGTTTTATAATGTGTTGCTGTTTCATTGTTGCTGTTCGATAATATACTGGTGTTGCTGTTTTAAGGTTGCTGATGTACTTTTGATATTTTAAGATTTATATTAAACTATAATTATATTTCAGGGTGTTTAATTATAATTTATTTATTATTTTATTCTAAAATGATTTTTTCGATTGAACCACCGATTTGACCAGTAAACAAGTGATTAGAGCGGTTCGATGACCGGTCTGGTTCTCATAACCTTGGTCAAAACTAATCTAATAGTAGAGGGCCAAATCACAGGGCTAAAAATCTGATTATAGTCAATCCCTCCCTATTGATGAAAGCCCTTTCCTACAAGCCTTGCTTTGTATCTAATTATAGAATTATCAGGAGCTCTTTTGATTGCAAACACCCATTTGCAACCAATGATGGTACATTGGATGGAGGATCAACAAGAGTCCATGTGTTATTTTTAATCAAAACATCATACTCGTCCTGCATTGTCTTGAACCAGTGTGGGCAATTAACAGCCTGTTTGACGGTTTTAGGAATTTCTTGTGTTAAGTCAATATCAAGGTAAGCAGAATTGCATATTTTTTGTTTTGAAATCCCAGCTTTATCTCTAGTAATCATTGATTGAGTGTTAAGAGAAGTATGTTTAGCAGTTTGTAAAGGAGTAGGGACTTGAACATGTTAGATGAACACGAGTAGTGTGGAAAATGATTCATATTTTTGTAGGTTAACTCTCTCACGGATATTTATGATCTTTTCTGTCAACATTACGAGATTTTGTTGCCGAGTATAAAGCTCACAAATGAGATTTGTTGGCAGGAGCATCCGAGAAAGTTTAACTAGTAGTCTTCTAATTCTGCTATTAATTTATAATTTTTTCATTATATTTAGTCTTATTTTATTCTTTTTTTTTATGTTCAGCTGTCATCACTTAACCAGATACTTTATGGAAGGAATACAAATTTAAAAAGGTTAGTTTTTTTTTCCCTTATTCTTTTTTTTTATGTTCAACTATCACCACTTTGATCATGACCTCGGGCCAGAAACCTACAAAAAAGCATTCTGTCGCTCAAATACGAGATCATACACTTGGTGATCTGGTGTGTTTGGAAAATATAACTTCCTTTTCTAGCTCATTTTATTCTTGGTTGTTGCCATATCTTATGGTTGTTATTACTTGCAGCCTCTTTTGGCCGTTGCTGTTTAGGCATTCTACAACTGTCGGATTCGAATTGAATAGTACTTTGATGTCGGTTGAGCATGTTACTACTTACAAGTACTACTATGTTTTTTTCTTTGTTATTATTTTAGGAAGATGTTCAGGTATTCCATTGTACTTGATTGGAACATTTGATTCCACTATTTTAAGCCTTTCAGATATACTTTAAAAAATGTAAATAGCTTAGATTGATTGAAAATTCTTGATATGGACAGCACCGGCAAGAATTCACGCTGAGCATGCAACTGGTTCATACTTTGGTCAGTTTATAATGGTTCAAAATTCCGTTGCTTGCCCAAGCTAGTTGGGGAAGTAGCTCTGTTTTGTGTACTAAAGGTGTTTTATTGGCTTCTATGTAAGCCTAGTTGATATAGTGTTGGGCCTTTAGTTATATTTTTGTTGCTTTAACTGGAAATTGACTCCAACCTGTGTGATGCCATGAAATAACAAATTTTGATGGAAAAATATTAGTTAAGATAAGCGTGATTATGTGGATGCCCATTTAATGGGCGGTTCACTCTTTCCACTACTGATAAGAATTTACTTTTCAATACTGAATGAAATTAATTAACATTGCTTTTGTACGTCTATAAATAGGCATGAATTGATGCAAAGAGATACACAGTAAAAAACAGTAAACAAATCATCTCTCTCTCACTTCTTACGAATACTTTTCTTTTATGCTGCAATCAAATACTCTTCTCCTTATATTTCTACTACAATTCTTTCTCTTCTTTTATTTTATAAGTATTTTAAATTCTATTTTCTATTACTCTTTACATATAATATTAATAGCAATATTAATCATCTTTATTATATTGAGATTGTAACAATAAACAAATGCGATTCTCTCTCTCTTTATTTTTAATACTTCTTTCTATCTTTGTATATATATATACATTACAACATATAATATTATTATATATATATAAATTATTATTGAGCTAATTATTTTAATACTAGAGTCTTCTATTTATACATCTCTATTATATATATATCTTTTATTTTACAACACGTTATCAGCACGAGACTCTGATCAAATTTTTAGGAAGACTCAGGTAACAAATTTTTATTATGTCGAAGCTCTCTCATCTTGAATTCAATGCTCTTGATATATCTGGAAACAATTATTTATCATGGATACTAGATGCTGAAATCCATCTTGATTCAATGGATCTTGGAGATACCGTTAAGGCTGAAAATAATGCATCCCAGAAGGATAAAGCCAAAGCCATGATTTTTCTCCGTCGTCATCTTGACGAAGGATTGAAAAATGAATATCTTACATTAAAAGATCCTGCAGATCTTTGGAAAGACCTTGAAGAAAAGTATAATCATCAGAAAACGGTGATACTTCCTCAGGCCCGATATGAATGGACGCATTTGCATTTACAAGATTTTAAATCTATAAATGAATATAATTCTGCAATGTTTCGAATCACCTCACGAATAAAATTGTGTGGGAAAAAAATAACTGATCATGATATGTTGGAGAAAACTTTCTCAACCTTCCATGCCTCGAATGTGCTCCTGCAGCAGCAATATCGAGAGAAAGGGTTTAAAAAATATTCTGAGTTAATTTCTTGTCTTCTTGTTGCCGAACGCAACAATGAGTTGTTATTGAAAAATCATGAAGCGCGCCCAGCTGGCGCCGCCCCATTTCCTGAAGTAAATACGGCAAATCATTACCCCAGAAGAGGTAAATGGCAAGCTTTTAATAACAAGAAAAATTATGGAAGGAAAAAGAATTATGTTCAAAAGAGAAGATCTCACCAGAAGTGGGACAAAGAAAGGAATATCGGGTAGAATAAATCAACCGAGGAGAAGTGTTTCCGCTGTGGTGGAAAGGGCCATTGGTTTCGTACCTGTCGTACCCCAAGGCACCTAGTCGATCTTTACGAGGCATCTTTGAAAAAGAACGACAAAGGAAAGGAAACAAATTTTGTTTCAAATGATGCTGAGAACTCCACCACTCATTATGATGTATCTGATTTCTTTGAGGACCCTTAAGGAAATATTGGTCATTTGATCAATGATGGAATAGTTTAATATGTGGGATTGTGAAGTAGATATGTAAATAAAAAGAACTTATTGTTAAGTTTTATTTTCTATGTATTTAAGTTTCAAATGTGATGTACATAAATAATGAAATATTAATATGAATTTTGAAATTATTAAATGTGTCAAATTTTAAAATAAAATTTTAGTATATGACATTATTTTATGTACAGTGTTTCTTAGAAAAATAATTCTGATCAAGTATTCAATTTAACTGTGCATACTACTCATTTTATTATTATTTGTTTTTGAAGAATGGCAAGGATATGTAATGAAGATGTATGCCTTGCGGATAGTGCAAGTTCGCACACTATTCTCAAAAGTGATATATATTTTACCCATCTTGTGCCAAAAGAGGAATATGTTAATACTATTATTGGCTCAGGCAATGTGATAGAAGGCTCCGGAAGAGCTATAATTTTGTTTCCTGGAGGAACAAAATTTATAATAAATAATGCACTGTTGTCTACCAAGTCTCGAAGAAACTTGTTGAGTTTTAAAGATATTCGACGAAATGGATATCATATTGAGACTATGAATGAGGGAAATCATGAGTATTTATATATCACAACTCATGATTCAAATAAGAAAGTTATATTAGCAAAATTACCCTCTCTTTCATCTGGGTTGTATTATACTAAGATTAGTGCAATTGAATCACATGCCACTGTAAACCAGAAGTTTACTAGCCCAAATGAATTCATAACTTGGCATGACCGTTTGGGTCATCCGGGAACAACCATGATGAGAAGAATTATTGAAAACTCTCATGGACATTCACTAAAGGACCAGAAGATTCTTAAAACTAGTGAATTTTGTTGTGCTGCATGTTCTCAAGGGAAGTTAATTTTAAGGCCATCACCAGTAAAGATTGGATTTGAGTCCCCTGAATTCCTAGAAAGGATTCAAGGTGATATATGTGGACCTATTCATCCACCATGTAGATCTTTTAGATATTTTATGGTCCTGATAGACGCATCTTCGAGATGGTCACATGTGTGCTTATTATCTTCTCGCAACCTAGCGTTTGCGAGATTACTGGCTCAAATTATTCGATTAAAAGCACAATTTCCAGAAAATCCAATTAAAGCAATTCGTCTTGATAATGCTGGTGAATTTACTTCCCAAGCTTTTGATGCTTATTGTATGACTAATGGAATAAGTGTTGAACAGTAGCTTATGTTCACACACAAAATGGGTTAGCAGAATCACTTATTAAGTGCCTCCAATTAATTGCTAGACCCTTGCTTATGAGAACAAATCTCCCAACTTCGGTTTGGGGGCATGCTATCTTACATGCCGCAGCACTTATTCGTTTGAGGCCAACGAGTTATCATCAATTCTCTCCTATACAATTAGCTTTTGGCCAGCAGCCAAATGTTTCCCATTTAAGAATATTTGGGTGTGCGATATATGTTCCCATTGCACCACCTAATTGCACCAAAATGGGACCCCAAAGAAAATTGGGGATATATGTTGGATATGATTCTACCTCTATAGTGAGGTATCTTGAGATACAAACTGGTGATGTGTTTAAAGCCCGGTTTGCGGATTGTCATTTTGATGAATCAAAATTTCCAACATTAGGGGGAGAGAATAAGCTTCCTGAAAAAGGAACTTAATTGGAATGCATCATCGCTGATGCATTTAGATCCTCGATCAGGGCAATGTGAACTAGAAGTTCAAAAGATTATACATTTGCAAAGAATAGCAAATGAATTGCCTGATGCATTTTCCGATACAAAGAGGATAACCAAATCTTACATACCAGCGGAAAATGCCTCAATTCGAATTGACGTCCCAGTAGGACAAGTAGCCACTGAAGCAAATTCACGCCAGAAGCGTGGCAGGGCGGAAAATGCCCCAATTCGAATTGATGTCCCAGTAGGGCAAATAGCCACGGAAGCAAATACACGCCAGAAGCGTGGCAGGCCTGTCGGTTCCAAAGACAAAAATCCTCGAAAGAGAAAAGAGGTAAATAATATTCCTGTTGAAAAAGACATAGTAAAGACACCTGCAGTTGTCCAAAATTCTGATATAACGCCAGAAGACGTTCAGGTACCTGAAAATTGTAAAAATGACGAGATCTCGATAAATTATGTCTTTACAGGAGAGAAATGGGACCGAAATAAGACAATTGTCAATGAAATATTTGCATATAATGTGGCATTAAATATCATGCATGAAAGTAAGGATATTGAGCCAAGATCAGTTGAAGAATGTCGACAAAGAAATGATTGGCCAAAATGGGAAGCAGCCATGAAGGCTGAATTAGACTCACTTGCAAAACGTGAAGTCTTTGGACCTGTAGTCCGTACACCTGAAGATGTAAAACCTGTTGGATATAAGTGGGTATTTGTGAGAAAACGAAATGAGAAAAATGAAGTTGTGCGCTATAAAGCCCGACTTGTGGCACAAGGTTTTTCACAAAGGCCCGGTATAGATTATGAAGAAACGTATTCCCCTGTAGTGGATGCGATAACATTGCGTTATTTGGTCAGTTTATCTGCATATCATAAACTGCATATGCATTTAATGGATGTGGTAACAGCCTATTTGTACGGCTCATTAGATCGGGATATCTATATGAAAGTCCCTGAAGGACTAAAGATATCTAAACCATCTAGTGAATATTCGCAAGGGTTATACTCAGTCAAATTGCAAAGATCTTTATATGGTCTAAAGCAATCTGGACGAATGTGGTATAATCGTCTTACTGAGTATCTGGCCAAAAACGGTTTCAAGAATGATGATATATGCCCGTGTGTTTTCATAAAGAAAACTACATCTGGGTTCATTATAATTGCTGTGTACGTTGATGATTTAAATATCATTGGGACTCCTGAAGAGATTCCAACAATTATAAAAACTCTAAAAGAAGAGTTTGAGATGAAAGATCTTGGAAAGACTAAATTTTGTCTCGGCCTGCAGATCGAGCATACAAAAAATGGGATCTTTATTCATCAAACAACATACACAGAAAAGATCTTGAAGAGATTTTATATGGATAAGTCACATCCCTTGAGTACCCCAATGATCATAAGATCTTTGGATGTGAAAAAGGATCAATTCCGTCCTAAAGAAGAAAATGAAGATATCCTTGGTCCTGAAGTACCATATCTTAGTGCCATCGGAGCGCTAATGTATCTTGCTAATAATACGCGACCTGACATATCATTCGCGGTGAATTTACTAGCAAGGTATAGTTCCTCTCCAACCAGAAGACATTGGAGTGGAATCAAACAAATCTTTCGATATCTTCATGGGACGGTTGATATGGGATTGTTTTATCCCTATGAATCCAAGTCACAACTAGTTAGCTATGTAGATGCCGGATACTTGTCTGATCCACATAAAGGGAGATCTCAAATAGGATACTTATTCACATATGGTGGAACAGCTATATCATGGAGGTCTACGAAACAGACGATTGCTGCAACATCCTCTAATCATGCCGAAATACTGGCGATTCATGAAGCTAGTCGCGAGTGTTTTTGGCTGAGGAGTCTGATCCAATATATTCTGTCATCATGTGGACTGATTGATCATAAGATAGCTCCAACTATCCTGTTTGAAGATAATGCAGCATGTATTGCTCAACTTAAAGGCGGATACATCAAAGGCGATAGAACAAAGCATATTTCTCCCAAATTCTTCTTCACTCATGATCTTCAAAATCAAGGGACAATTGATGTGCAACAGATCCGTTCAAGTGACAATCTGGCAGATTTATTTACAAAGTCATTCCCAAAATCCTCCTTTGAAAGATTGGTACATGAGATTGGGATGCGTCGATTTCGAGACATTAAATGATGTCGGCAAGAGGGGGAGACTGTACTCTTTTTTCCTTGGTCAAGTTTTTTTCCCATTGGATTTTTCTTGACAAGGTTTTTAATGAGGCAGTCCCCATCACAAAGGATACTGTACTCTTTTTCCTTCACTAAACTTTTTCCCATTGGGTTTTCTTTAGTAAGGTTTTAATGAGGCATTTTCCTAAATGGTCATCCAAGGGGGAGTGTTAAGATAAGCGTGATTTTGTGGATGCCCATTTAATGGGCGGTTCACTCTTTCCACTACTGATAAGAATTCACTTTTCAATACTGAATGAAATTAATTAACACTGCTTTTGTACGCCTATAAATAGGCATGAATTGATGCAAAGAGATACACAGTAAAAAGCAGTAAACAAATCATCTCTCTCTCACTTCTTACGAATACTTTTCTTTTATGCTGCAATCAAATACTCTTCTCCTTATATTTCTACTACAATTCTTTCTCTTCTTTTATTTTATAAGTATTTTAAATTCTATTTTCTATTACTCTTTACATATAATATTAATAGCAATATTAATCATCTTTATTATATTGAGATTGTAACAATAAACAAATGTGATTCTCTCTCTCTTTATTTTTAATACTTCTTTCTATCTTTGTATATATATATACATTACAACATATAATATTATTATATATATATAAATTATTATTGAGCTAATTATTTTAATACTAGAGTCTTCTATTTATACATCTCTATTATATATATATCTTTTATTTTACAACAAGTTACACAGATAAGTGATGCAACAGCTCAACATTTTAATTTTAATTTTCATGTAAATTTGAAAACAATTATTTTACATCTTAATATTATTAAAGGGAAATAATTGAATATATTAAAAAATTAATATGATAAATTTAAATAAATTTTTAATAAAGACAAAATTAAGTATAATTAGGGTAGATATTCATGCTATCAATTCATATTTTTAAATCTTTTTAATTTTATTATTTATTAATTTATTTAATTTGTATTGATTTTATTTTAATATAAAAGTATTTTTGAATAATTATTAGAGATAAATTTGAAAGAAGATAAAATAAAAAAAGTATAGTTAAAAAAAATGGTGTTATTATCTATTAATTTTGAGAATAGTATTATCATTTCTCATATATATGTATATGATGTTTGTAAGAACCGAAAGTAATTAACCGTTTAATCAAAATAAAATAATAAATTAATTGTTTGGAATAGGTTCGAAAATTTAGAGATCTTAATTTAAAAATTTAAAGGTGAGATTTGAATTTGTTGAATTTTTTCAAATAGAAAAATGTAACTTCCTGCAGAAAATTGTGTAAAAACACATAACTAGTAAAATAGCTGGCACTGCCGGTTTAAGTCTTTTCGGTATTGCGAGTGAGAAAATAAAACTAAAAATCCTTAGAAAAATATTTAGAATTGAAAACTGGACGCTAATTCTAAAAATTTTGGCTCAAAGTTGAGTCAAACGGACCATAAATGCTAAACAGTTGGATTGGGTCCAAGTTAGGCCCAAGCGCACCATATATATATATATATAGCCTTATTCATGAGCCATTCACCACCTAAAACACAAACAACACAGCTCTGAAATCAAAGAGAAGAGAAGAGGGTTGCTATTCATCATCCTTTTCATTTGCTCATAACTTGAGCTACGGTACTTCGATTCGCGTGCCGTTTGTGGCCACATGTAGCTCTCGCTGAACCCGTTACTGCCCTAACAATTTCGTAATTTTGGGTTTAGTTACTAAGTAAATTCTTTGATTTTGGTTGTTTATGGGTAATCTAACATTGGATTATTGTTGGATTTTGCTCCTAATACCGTCGGATAAGGTAAGTCACTGCGAAACCCTTGTGGATTAGTGATTTTGTGAACTCTAGGATTAATTTATGATAAATTAAATGTGTATAGCTTGAATTTGGTGATTATTGGAGTTGGTTTTGGCAATTGGATTGACTTTGGTGGCTGAAGCTTTGTGGAAGCTTGTTTGGAATCATTTTTTGTATTTTGTACGTATCGAAAATCGGCCAATGTATGATTTCGGTTTCTTTTAGTTAATATGTAATGCTTCATGAAACTTAAGCTAGTGTAGGACGGGATAGGATTGAATTGATGTTGATTGTTGATAATTATTGAATTGATAATGAATATTGATGGTAATGTTGATGATGAATATTGATGAAAATAGACGTCGATGAAGATTGGTGATGATATGTGATGAATGATACTTACGATGAGTTGAATTTGTGCAAAATTTAGTGAGATTGTATTCTTGATTGGAAATTATTGGTTTTGTTGAACTATGAGTCTATGAGTAGAAGAGATAGAAAATTGAGTGAAATAGGTGTGAAAATGCTTGAAGTGTATTTGAGGAGTAAATTGTAGTGTGTAGTAGTGTTTTGATGATGATTTTGAGTATGGTTGAATTGGTTTGAATTGAAGTTTAGATAAACTAGAGAAACATTGTAAGTTTTGGTAAAACTTTGTTTTTTAACCAAGTTCAACGAGATATTACTTGTGTTCCGGACCCTTAATTTATTTTAACCCGACATTAAATTGACCCAAAATAAATCAAATTAAATTGGATTGGCCAAATATAAAATTAGAATGTACAAATTTATAAATTTTATATAATAAATTAATACAAATTTAATTTTTAAAATTAAATTTAATAAATGTTACATTATATTTACACCAAAATAAATTATTATAAAGTTAAAACAATATCATATGATATAAAAAGTGTAACACCCTAACATATAGAACTTTACGCTTAAGTTCATAAATAAGAAATTGTGAGGTATTACGACCTCTAAAAATAAAATTACATACATAGGTATATATGAAAAGAAATTTAACTAGGAGTCTTGAGAAAAAAGTTAAACAAAACAATCAGAACTCGTGTCACACACAAATCACAAGGAAGCGAAACACACATAAAAGGAAGCGAACACAATTTTAGTTGTGTGAGGACTAAACTAATAGTTAATTTCATTTTGAACAAATGACTAAATGTATGTACACAGAACGATAGTGTTAAAAATTTTAAAAATATCATTTTTAGTAATTTAAATTCAATTATGTATGGAAAAAAATAAAATTTATTAGCATGTGATAGTGGAAAAATTATTAAAATCCATGATGGACATGAATCATGTTTAGCGACAATTGTGTTAGCAAATCATGTTTAGTAAGTTTTATGTACAATTTTAAAAATTTACTATCCTACCATTATCTATGTGTTAAAGAATACTATTGAATTTATAAGTAAATAATGATAAGATATCGTGTGATTTGTGTTTTTGTAAAATAATTATTCCACCACAATATACATATTAAAATATAGTATAATATTCTTAGTAAATTATAGTAGAATAACAAGATTTATGAATAATAATATTATTATCTATGTATAAATTATAAAAGATAACGTATATATAATGAATTTTGATTTAAGATAATTTGGTAATTATAATCTTTTTTAATATTAAAATAGCCAAATGTATTTTTTTTGGACACATAGGATAACAGAATAAGAAAAATCTAATATCATTAGATAATAAATTTAAATCTTCATATTACGAACTAATTTTTTTTTGTAAAAACTAAAATTAAAAATATATCGATTGAAATCAATTCAAAATCTATGGACTAGATTCAGTAAAACTATTAAAAAATTAAATATTCTTTCTTTGTCATTAAATTATTAGATATATATTTTTCGTCTGAATTTTTTATTTTTAAAAAATTAGATGTCGAACAAATATTTTAAAAGATTTGAATGAAAATGTTGTCAGAATTGTATTTTTAAATTGTTCAAAGGACAAATTAAAAGTAAAAGAATTATTTTGAAAAAAAATTAGTAAAAAAAGCTAAATATTTTTAATTGTAATGTTAATATTTGAAAAATAAATTTCATTTTGATATATGTTATTTAACTCATAAATATATATTTTATATTTTAAATTTAATTTTAATATACACCTAACATATTTGTTATATTAGTATATAAATTATTTTAAAGATAAAAATTGTAAATAGCTACATCATCATTGTCCTATTTCAATTTATTATCATCCTCCCTAACTATTTTTATCCAAGAGAACATAGACATGATAAAATCAGATTTATTTTAACTTAAATCCGACTCTAAATATTTATCACATTTGTAATTCAAGTATAGTTTCAATTTTAGACTCGACGGAATCTCATTATATTTGGATCACAACCATACCAAATAAAATAAAAGTGTAATACAGTAATTATAATTTATAAAAAATTTATAAAATAAAAGTTTAATTCGGTGTATTTTGAAAATTTTTTAATTTTATAATTTTCATTAAAAATAAATGAATCAATTTATACTTAATATTATATAATTTTAGTTAAAAATAAAACAAAATTTTAAAACAAGACATACGTTATTGAATGTTGTAAAATATGTAAATATCCAATAATAATTATTTATAATGTTGTAAAATTCACTTAGAATCGAAACATAAATTCACATAGAATCAAATTTTAGAATTACAGAAAAATCACCAATTACCACTAATAACACAAAATCTTTTACTAACATTTACCGAATCACACCAGGAGACCATAACTTTAGCTTAGATCCGGTTTAATTGTCTTATCGGGTTAGATTTTTCTTTTGAGTGAATATCTAACTCGACTCCTCACAATTACTTCGATTACGAAATTTTTGACAAAAAAAAAAAAATCTAACTCAGCTCTTAAACTTTTTTTTGAGACTGATGAGCTCCTATGTAAAAAAAATAACATTGACTTCTTTTGGTACAGAAACTAATCAGTCCCATAAAAATAAAATTCAGGAATCGAATTGGATTTTTTTTATGAAGAGTCTTATTATCTTTCGAAATAATTGTCACAGACCGTTTAAATTTTTTTTTATTTTAAAATCTTACCGAATCACTTAAAAATCAAAACTCACTCAAATTACTCAAATCCGGACCGAACCAAACCTTGTTGTACACCCTACCTGTATCTTATTCGTGTTTTTGTAGTCTTGTTTTACTTGTTCTTATAGCTAAATTAATTTTTTAAATAAAGACTTTTAAAATAATTTTTAAATTAAAATAAGTCATATTAGCGATCATGGAGGATTTCATCTTCTTGATTGGATGTAACTAACCTTTTTTTAGTAAAGAACTCTTTTCAATAAAAGAACAAAATTCAAAGGTAAGTGTAATTTTAGTCTAATAATTTAATAATATAATTTTAATCTATAATTTTAAATATTATTAACTAAAAATTTAGCATTTTTCTTAATAAAAAAATAAATACTATTTTAATTATTAATATTTAATCAAATTTTAATTTAATCTTTAAAATTTTAAATATGTTATTTCTGTCCTAAAATATTTTAAACAAATTTAATATTATATTCTTATTAAATTTATGTGAATAGTTAAGAAAGAAAATGATGTGAACATTAACAACACTATTTATAAGTTATATCTTTTTTTTTATTAAAAAAATATAGTTAAAATCTTGTAACAAATTTTTTTCTCAATCTTCTTATAAAAAAAATTCTAAATCATATCAATCAATTATAAAAAAAAACTTTTTTGTCGGTGATTATTGGTTAACACTAAACTTATTTGAAATTTTGGAACTGAAATAACATGTTTAAAATTTTTTAGAATTAAAATAAAACATTAAAAATGTTAAGAACTGAATTAACACTTAACCCAAAGATTAGGACCAAAATAATACTTTGTTCTAATGAAAATAAATTTGCATGCACGCACGTGAGCTAATACTAACGGACACGTGAGTAATTAGCAGAAAGTATCTATTTATCTAAAGTTCTAAACTGCAACTTTTCAGTTCTTCAACTTCAACTACATTGCTTGCTCAAAATTCTTCAGTGTTAGTGTAAGCTGTTAGATTAGATTATGACATTCATCTAATTCAATCATCATACATAGTTTTTGAACAAACCAATCAGCTTAGCTTCCCATGCAAAAACGCATGCTTCTTGAATACGTACTTCTTCTTTTAACTCTTAGCTTCTCTGGGAGCATAAGCACGTAGAATCGTAACTTCATGGCAGCGCTGAATCGTAGAATCGCACGATTCTAACGATTCAAACGATTCAGCATAAACAAATCGATTTCACTGCAAGCCCATTTTTGGAGCCCAAACAGAACACTCGCTTCAACTTCAACCCTAAATTTCCAACCTTTATATAAATGTTCTAGCTTTCCCGCGTTCTCCCTGCAATGCCCTAACCGCATTTCATCGAAATCGTGTTAGGGTTTCTGTTTCTGCTATTCTGAGTTCGAAAACACCAAAAAGGTCAAACCTTTTATCTTGTTCTGTTGAGTATTTTTGCTTTCACTTGAAAAAATGGCTCTTGTTGGTTGTGGGAAGAGGAAGGGGAAGGATTTGGAAGAGAAAAATGGGGTCATTGTGAAGAGAAGAGGGAACAATGTTGATCATTCTATCGTGGGTGATAGTGAAGAGATTCTGAGAAAAGAAATATGTCAGAAAGTTGCTACCTTTCTAGTCATGAATGGCATTCCTTTGAAAGCTGTGAAAAGTGTTGAGTTTCAAAAGATGTGGGAATCAGTTGCACGTTGTGGCCCTGGATACATTGCACCTTCTATTGAAGATCTCAGAGGGAAGCTTTTGAAGTATCAAGTCGCAAGAATCAAGGAAGCAATTGAGGATCACAAGATCAAGTGGAAGAGAACAGGGTGCAGCATTTTGATTGATAGCTGGAATAATGGGTATGGAATGACCATATTCAACTTCTTTGTTAACAGCCCTAAAGGTACGGTTTTTCTGAAATCTGTTAATGCTACTAATGTATGCAACAATGTTGATGGTATCTTTGAGATGATTGATGGTGTTGTGAATGAGGTTGGTATTGAAAATGTTGTTCAAGTTGTGACAAAAAATGAAGAGAGTTTTAAAGCTGCTGGAAAATTGTTGATGGAGAAAAGAAGTACTATTTTTTGGGTGCCTTGTGCTGTTCATTGTATTGAATTGATGTTTGAGGAATTTGAAAAGAAGGTGAAGGTTCATAGAGAGACCATTGCTAATGGTAGGAGGATTACTACTTATATATATTCCAGAGCTTCTGTGATTGATCTGTTGCATTACTTTACCAAGGGAAAGGATTTGATTAGGCCGGCTGCGACTCGTGGTGCGACTTCTTATCTGACTTTAGATTGTCTCAATCGCAACAAGGATGCATTGGAGAAAATGTTCACTTCGAAATCATGGAAATCCAGTGCTTTCTCAAGATCAAGAAGTGGGAAACAGGTTGAGAATATAGTTATGGATAGCAAGTTTTGGAAGAACATTGAGATTTGTTTGAAAGGTGCTAATCCTCTTATTAAAGTGCTTCGATTGGTGAATTCAGACGAAAAACCAGCCATGGGTTTCGTTTATAAAGAAATGATGCAAGCAAAAGAAAAGATACAAAGTGCCTTCAATTCTGTCAAGCAAAGGTGCATTGGCTATGTTTTCTTATTCACTACCAATTTTAGTTTCATTTGTGCTCTCCTAGAATTTATTATTTGTCGTTGAACTAACTTTGATTCTTTTAATCTTTTTTTCATTATTTAGATACATGCCTCTGTGGAACATCATTGATGAAAAATGGGATAAAGAAGTTCACAGGCCTTTGGAAGCTACTGCTTACTACCTCAACCCTCAATTTCACTATAGCCCTGATTTCAAAGATGATTTTGATGTTAAATATGGACTATATAGTTCTTTGTGTAGGACGGTAGCAATTAAAGCTGATGCATGCACTGTTGATCGTCATCTTGAAGAGTTCAAGAATGCAAGAAATGCCTTTGGAAGTGAATTAGCCAAGTCTGCTATTAAAACCAAAAAGGCAGCAGAGTGGTGGGACTCTTATGGATCTGAATTTCCCGAGCTTCAGAATTTCGCCATTCGTATACTGTCCTTGACATGCAGTGCTTATGGGTGTACAACTAATTGGGATACTTTTGATAAGGTAAAAGTACTATATTTGAAACACAACTAGTATTTCACTCTGAAAATTAACAATTCGGACTTGTATTTAGTTCTGTTTTCTTATGTGTTTAGGTTCACTCAAAGAAAAGGAGTCGTCGTAGGCAGAAGACATGGAATGATGTATTGTTTGCGATGTCCAACTTAAAATTGACCGATGAGAAGAAGGAAAGCAAAGCGTTTGCGTATAGCATGGAAGACATTGCTTCTGATGATGAATGGTATGTAGAGAACATTGAAAGTTCATCTAATAATGAAGAACCAGAGCTTTACGATGCAGAATTGATTATTCCAGCTGAAGATGATACACCAAAAGATCAATATGGTTATATAGAGGACTTGAGAATTCCTGATATTGATTCTGACTTTAATGATGATGATGATGATGTTGCTAATGATGATTATGGTGATGATGATGCCATGGAAAGTGATGGAGATGACATGGAAGATGATGATTACGATGATTGATGCAAACACATTGTTCAAGTCCTGCATGAAGTATTATGTTCTCCTATATATATAGTTAAAACAATGTCAAGTTTTTAATGTTTCAAGTGTTTTCTTTTCTGGTTGACATGTTCTAAGTGTTTAATGTGGTGACTTGTCTCTTGTAAGAAAACTTAACCTGTGATGTCTTTTGGATTAGAGTTTATCTAACATGTTTGTTTTGATTTTAACTTTCTTGTGGACAAGCCTTAGTTTTTGTTGTTATTGCTAGTTTGTTTTATATTACTAGTTTGAGAACCAATTGCAATATAGACATCTCTAAGAATTGCCACCCTCACAAGAAAAGTATCAATGTTTTCTTGTCATTCCTTGAGGAAATTAAAAGTTAGTTACCATTAGTAAGATTAAGAGAGAGTTAAGAGAGAATTAGTTATAACAATTATCTCCTCATCTTGTTATCTGTGGTTAAACTATTTTTTATCTTGCTGATATTGAAGTGATAAGTATCCTTGGTTAAAATCCATCCAATTCCTTATCCCTTGCTACGTATAGATTCAAATATTGAAGTTTGTTCACAAAGTTGAAGAATCATTCGTTACAGTGAAATATCAATAATTTCCAAACTTTGTTAGCACAGCAGTAAACTATTCGAACCCAAATGCATCTACATAGAATCAACAAATCTACCATTTGTGTCGAACTTCATTTGCGGTCTCACATCTTTTGAACTAACCCAAACTATCTTGCCCCATTCACATAGCATAAACAAACTTGCTATGTGGAAATAAAAGCAAAGGCCATTGGGAAAAAGTTCTCAGACTTCTCCGATTTTTACTGTTTAACTACCAAAAAAAAATGTCAGAGAATACTAAAAATTAAATACAAAATCAATCCAGAAATTATTATTTTTATGGAAGTTAAGGTGGTGTATTGGCCAAATATTGAGAATGTAGGTGTATTACCGAATGGTGGGATTCAGTTTCAACACGATGGGGGCGTGTTGCCTCTGAATCTTGGCAAGCCAGCAGGGTCTTTGCTCCTTTCCGAGGAATCTGGAGCAACACAGGAGCAGGTGGTCTGCATGCAGGGGACAGCTTCCCACTCCGATAATCAGCAACGTTCAAAGTCCCGTTCAAAGTCTCTCTATAAATTGAACTTCTGGAACCATTTCTCATGTATGAATGCTTCATATGTTTACTGTGAGGGGAGAAGTTGAGAGAGTGAAGATAAGTGTAAGAGTTATATTTTTTTGGTGTTGTTGAATGCTTCACAATTTGATCGTGAGAGAAGAAGTTGAGAGGCTGAAAAAGAAGAAGAGTGTTAGAGTTAGGGTTGTTTAAAAAAAAATTATTAATTTGTAATGTTTAAAATGGTACGTAATTATACTACACCTGAAAAATATATCAACAATTATTTGAATAATCCAGTTCATGTAAGTTCATAAATTTTATTATTTTATGTATTTAAATTATTTTTTTTAAATTTTTGTTATTGTTAGTAATATATGAAAATATAATATTATTATTTTAGAATCATTTTTTTAATAATATTTACGAATAATATTTTTAGTTGTCTAATATAATTATATATGTTTTGTTTTATATAAATGTAAATATTATTTAAATTTTTTGTTCGAATATAAATGTTATATATGTTCGTTTATTTTTTAATATAAATATTATTACTATATTGGTTTTTAATGTATTTTCAAAAATAAATATTATTATTTGTACTAATTATTATGTATAATATTTAAATAAGTAAATATTTTTTAAAAGTCTCTCTCAGTGAACTTCATCTTTCTTATTTATTCCGGTGTATTGTTTTAAGTTGCCAAATTTTTATTGGGTAAGCCATAAAAAAATTAAACTGAAAATAATAATTTTAAAAGACATTCACTAATTTTTTAAAAGACCCATTCAGTGCTCTTAATGGATGAATAGGAATAACAATATTTTATATTTATATAAATTATAATTATAAATAGTTTTTTAATATTTTTTATTTATTTAAACTAATATTTAGTGAATAAATATGTTTTTGTTGAACCAGCCAAACAGGAATTTGATGGTTCTTAAACTGGATCCGCCGCTGACGTGGAATCCGATAGTTGAAAATTACTTACGCTCAACGGAATTCTACCACGTTTCTAGGATTGGGTTAATAAGAGGATTTTACCCCTTATTAGCTGTTTTGGTGGAAAGGTAGAAGCCAAAAACTCATTCATTTGTATTGCCGGTGAGTGAGGTTACTGTGACACTGGAAGATGTCGCTAATATATTTGGCTTACCCATTGATGGAGAGCCTGTGAGCGGATGGACAGATAGTAGTAGCAACTTCGTACAGAGCCAGAACATTGCGATATTCGGTCATCAACCGACTCTCAGTAATTCTTCGAAATCTTATATTAAGTTGGGTTGGGTTCGAACTATTAGAGACGTAGAGTCATTGGATACCGGGGAGTCTATTAAAAGATATGTCAGATACCAGATTTTTTATTTGTTGGGTTCAACCCTATTCACGGATAAGTCGACCGCATATGCCCATACGAAGTATCTGTCCTTGCTTCGCGATTTCGAGCGGATCCATACTTATAGTTGGGGGTCAGCATGTCTCGCGCATCTTTATTGAGCACTATGTCGTGCATCACGGTATGATACTAAGGAGATGGATGGCCATCTTAATTTGTTGTTTGTTTGGGCATGGGAGCGACTGTCGTGTATTGCGCCCATACCCAGACAGTCCCTTCCACCAGCTGAGATACCAGTTGTCATGAGGTAACAATTCCTATTTTAGTCCTGCATTAAATTGAGAATGCATATTTGATTGACGGAATATGTTTTTTAATTTTTTCGATGAACCGTGTTTCAGGTGGAGTCATTCGTATCGGAGCAAAGTTTGGTTATCGATGACCATAGAGGTATTTAAGCAGGAGATAGACAACATAGACGAGGTAAATATTTAAGGATCATGTGATTATTGTATCCAAACATTAATATTATCGTATCCAAAACTTTGGCTATGGACTTTTACTTTGCCAACCAAGCCTTTCGGTAACTGATGGTGTAGTTAAACCTTGACTGGACCTCCGCAATTATAGATTTGATATTGATGGACGGGTCACTCTCAACCAATGGCCTTATAGCCTCAGCAACTGTGTCCAAGTCTAACTTGGAATGATCCTGTGAAATCGTTCCCATGGTGCATGTGTGCCAGCCGTTGTATCTCCGTATCTCCCAACAACCTTTTTTCCGTATCAAACTGGCTCGGATAAACCAGTCGCGCCCACGCTCATACGTCATGCATTTTGCATAGAACGTCAATGGTTCGGACTCATAAACATTGTAGTCGACTCCTCTAGAGATAGTGCAACTTCTAATTGTTGCGACGACAGACTTTCTAGAACTATACTCCATTCCTATCCTGAACTCTCCGTCCTCAGGATCAGCAACACCTATAAAAGCAGAAATCATCATTCATTGATCCATCCGAAATATAAATTTACAAAAACATATTATTCTCTCATCACGTACCTATGTTTGCATATTCCGAAAATTCCGGTGCATTCATCGCGTCAATATCCAAATTACGCATAAAATGTGGGACGTTCATCGGTTGACTGACTGCGGGGTGAATCACCACATTCTCCACTTCTGCTTCGACTCCCACATCACCATCCTCGTCTTCATCGCCAGCTTCATAAGTGGCTTCGAAGTCCTCTTCGCTGTCACTGTTCATTCCTTCATACACTGCAGCTCTATCATCCTCTATATCTAAATCATTTTGAATCTCATCTGCCTCTACATCTTGAAACTCAACATACAGCTCAATCTGTGGCTGTCGCATTTGAGTTTGCCGATGAATCTGGAACATATTTTGCAGACTCTCCTCGTCAGTGATCGGCATGATATCAAACTGTATTAGACCACCAAAAACTATAATCGGATTCCGGTACAATATACTGCTCACTCTCCTCAATATAATATTCTCCATACTTTGACAGAGACTGTTTTGAAGCTCGATAAACGTCATGGTGCATGGAACCACAAACAAAAACGGATTCTGACACACAAACCTCACTCTCTCATGAGTATTTCGTATAATCTCACTATTGCGATACACTATCACGTTTGCGGTACCCTCCATTACACTAGCAACACACTCAAAGAACACTCTTCCTCACAATGAAAATGGTACCGGATGTTGCCTTATATAGATGAAGTACTCAGCACGCCCACCCCCGTGTTGCGATCACCAACCAACCAGCTTTCGACACGTGTAACACGTCCCCCCCCCTCCCGGTGTTGACTCAGCACGCCGCCCCATGTGTTGCAGGTTCGTGCATCCAAACTTCACCAAATGACATTCACGCCCACTCATATGCTGACTCAGCACGCCCCATGTGTTGCAGTCTACAAACAACACGTATTTCCGCGTGTTGAAAGTGTCTTCTGACACCACCAATCTGCAAATACCACATTGCACCAATTTTAAACTCAAACACCAATTTTAATCCTATAACCAAATTATTTTACCAAATCAATCACTATATGCTACGACCTATTTTTTTTAGATTGAGTTTAAAACGATAGTCGATCTCAAGAACATCTTTTTTAGGACATATCGATCTAAAAAAAAAAACATAATCTGAATCATATCCATAGAGAATTCTATATACATCCTGCATGAATTTATTTCGTCTGAATCTTTTTTAAATTCACTCTCTAAACACTAAATAAAGGGCTTAACACATGCTAAAAGTATGTCATCATATCCAGGGACGGATATAAGGGGGCGAATGGCGGCCTCGACCCCCAACTTTTTTTAATAGTAATAAATTATTATGTATAATTTAATTTTTTTTAAAAAGTATTTAGTATTTAGTCTAATATAAATAAAAGTTCAGTCTAATTTAAATATTAATAAATTTTAATATCTAAAAAATAAGTAACAATATTAAAAAAATCTGAAAAAGATATTATTACTAATATTTTTTAATTAAATAAAAATTTTTAAATCTCATAAAGTGAATTCTTTTTCTTCTTGTGGCCTTTTTTTATTCGTTTGGTATTAATTCTTTCTGTTTCAACTGCTACAATTAAGAAATCTTTTTCTTGTGAAAAATAACTTTAAAATAAAATAAAAGATGAATTTCTTGCTAATTGTCTTTTAATTATATTGAAAAGAAAATTGTTAAAAATTTTGACACAAATTCTATTATCGGTGAATTTTATGATACGAAGAATCGACCACTTTGTTAGTAAAAAGTATACACATATTTTTTTTTACTTTAAAATATATTTTCTATCCATATATTCTTTTATAATACATCTTATATTATATAATTTTTTTACATAATTTTTAATATTATATGTATTATTGGCCCCCATAATATCATTTCTGGATCCGTTCCTGATCATATCTACCCTAATTATTACTAACTTGAGCTTGAAAACTCTTACGATACACTCTCATCCTTGTGGAGATGCCATCTTATAAATTTATGTTCCACGACTAGGAGGGATAATCATAAATTTACCTTTGAAACACTATAATGTCTTTATAATCATTTATCTATTTTTATTTATTAATTTAAATTTTTAAAATAAATGATTTCATGATGAAATATTAATCTATCCAACCTGAATTTTAAGTGATATGATATTGTTTTTTTTTAATATCTCTTGCTAAATATGTGTACACTTTAATTTACTTAGAATAGCATTTTACGAGTAATTTATAGTTTTCTTGCAAAAATTAATTTAGTTTAATAACCAGCTGACAACTCAGATATTGGTTAATAATGTCATATAACTTTTGATAGTCGACGTGTAAAGTTAAGTTTGACCAATTGCCCACCTATAATTAAAACATTTCTAGTTATGGAGACGGTGCTAATCATGGAAATCAATAATAGATAACCCTAAAAGATACCCATCAAATTTTGCATAAATACATATTTGACCAAAACCTATTAAGTTGTGTTTGGGAGCTAAATTTGGGTTGAAAGACCGTGATCGAGATTTAAATTTTGTAAAGTATATAAAATTAAATTATATTTTATTATTTTATTTGATTTAAGATAATTATATAGATTAAAATAAATAAAATTATTTAGAGTGCATTTGTTTAGAAATTATTTTTAATATAAAAGTGGAGATGGTGTTTTATTTGAATATTGATATTTAAAGAGTATTGTAAAAATATTTAACACGTTTTTTACGTATTTCAATACGTTCTTTGCGTGTTGGCTGGGATGTTGTTACGTGTTCAATACATTTTCAGGTGTTGATTTTTTACCTATAAAATTCAGCTATCTTTTTTTGGTAACTATAAAATTCAGCTATCTGTAATTACACAAAATAATTCTATTTCTAAAAAAAATACCAATATTTTTTCTATGTAAAAAAAATTAGCCGTGTTTGTTTTGTTTTTTTATTTTCTGTTTTTATTTTTAGTGTTTTTATTTTTTATATTTTATGAAAAAAATAAAAATAATAGGTAAAAATAAAAAATAAAATTTTATTGTTCCTTATTTTTTTTAATAAATTAAAAATAAAATTTTTTAAAAATTATAAAAAAAAAGAGTGTATATTTTATAAATAAAAGAGAAGAGAATGTCATTTTAGTATTTTTTAAAAGAAAAAGAGAGTAAATTTTTTTTAAAGTTTATTTAAGTCTTGCATATATTTTTTTCCTTTTATTTTCAGTTATCCGTAATTAAAATTTTTCGTTTTCAATCTTAAAATTATTAGACTGACTTATTTAAAATAATTTAATCTTATAATATAACTGTATATTATTAATAATTATTATAATATATCATAAAAAAAAAAAAAACACAAGTCAAAATATGCTTCACGAAAGTCACATCTATATCCTATTTCTTACGTAAGAAATTCTAACCCACAATGAAGTGGAAGCTTGGTGGCTACACGCGTGCGAAGAAAAAAGGGAAAATTATTACAAACTTTTCTTTATCTTGATTCACGTCAGAGGATCTAGATGCCTAGATACCTGGCTTGTATTATGTATAGGATGAATTTAAAGATAATGAAACATGAAAAATAGGAGTTTAGTTTAGTGGATTTTAATGATTATGTCTAAAGTCTCTCTTCAACTAATAAGTCTCTTCCACAATAATAATACATTGGATCGGAAAGATTTTCTCATCATTAATTATTTATCTTGTGGATTGATTCTTGTTAGGTATAGTTTTCGTTGACCACTATATAAATTATAAAATAGTAAAATGGTAATAAGAATAATAAGACCATAGACAGCCTTATATATTCTGCTTTTGTGGGCTAGGGATGCACATGGTCGGGTAAAGTTGGGTTTGATGTGATTCAGTTCGGCTCGAACTATATACTGGGTTTATTTATTAGACTCGAATCCGACTCTACACCTGATGAAACTAACACACTTTCGAGCCATAATTATATCGGGTGAAAATCGGGCTGTTAACATTATATTACATTGATACATTTTTGTATGCTAGCATGTAAAAATATCCAAATTTTTAAGACTCCAATCATTATTTGACATGGTAAAATTCACTTAGAAAAATATAACAAGAATCAACCATTCTTCAAAATTAAAGCATAACCACAATCAATACTAAAGCATATACTAATATTGTCTAATAACACCAAATATTTAAATCAATAAAAATAACACAATATTATGCATTAGTCTAAAGTCTTATGCATTCTAAACATAAAATATTAACTTATAGTCTTATAATGACTAATAATACAAAATATTAAGGTTTACAATACTTAAATTCCACATAAAAATAGTCATGATTCATCACTAATAACACAAAATATTAATTGTGTATGACGACCAGGTCACCGGGCCGAGTTCGAGTGATCCGAGCTATGGCCCGGACCCGACCCGAAATAATGACCGAATCTATTTTTGAGATCCTTATTCAACCCTAAACCGAATAAAATCATACCAAATTAACCCCTAAAGTGTTCAAAATCAGACCGAATCTTCGGGTAGAGCCGGGCGCACCCTATTGTGGGCTACAATTATTCACTCATTATCTTTGGGTATAGCGATCCTATTTATTGAACTTTATCAAGTTAAAACCAAAGCTTTATCCTATTGGATAAAAAATAAAAGTGTAAATGAGAAAATTCTACTTCCTTCTCCTACGAAATATTAAAATGATACTCCTCTTTTTTCTATTTTATAAATGTATATTTTTCTCTCTTCTAACTTTTGAAAAACCTCATCTTTTAATCCATTTTAAATTTTTTGTTTTAACTAATGTTAAATTTATCCATTTTTTAAGAAAAAATAAATTATTTTTTGAAAAAATCTCCATTAACAAAAATTTTATTTTTTATCATTAAATTTTGCTTACCAAAATATCTTTTAATAAATTATTCTTTTATTAATTAAATTGTATTTTTATCAAAATATTTTTTTTAAATTAATAATTAAATTATTTTTTTCTAAGATACCTACCCTTCAATAATTTTTTAATTATTAAATTATGATTTTACTAAAATTTTTGTTAACAATTATTTTTATATTTACTATTAATTTTTTGATATCAATATATATTATTTTAACATTAAATAAAAAATCTTACCACTGTTAATATGTATAACAATTAATATATATTGATATTGAAAAATAATCTTACTAAAACTTTTTATTTAATGTTAAAATAATATATATAGATATCGAAAAATTAATAGTAAAATATAAAAAAAATTGTTAACTAAAATTTTGGTAAAATTATAATTTAATAATTAAAAAATTATTGAAGGGTATTTTAGAAAAAATAATATAATTATTAAATTTTTTTAAAATATAATTTAATCAATAAAAGAATAATTTATTAAAGAATATTTTGGTAAGCAAAAAATTTAATAATAAAAAATAAAACTTTTGTTAATGGGTATTTTTTTTTATAAATTTTTTTCTTAAAAAATGGATAAAGTTAACATTAGTTAATACAAAAGTTTAAAATGGACTAAAGACGAAGTTTTTTAAAAGTTAGAAAAGAGAAAAATGTACATTTATAAAATAAAGGAGATGGAAGTGTAATTTTAGCATCTCATAAAAAAAAGTAAAATTTTCTCATATAAAGAATATGACGATTATATGCTACGTATATATTAAAATTAATTATTAAAATTAGCCATTAATATAAAATATATATTAAAATATAAAATATATATTAAAAATAAATTAAATAACATATATATTTATACATAAATATATAATAATTAATTTTAATAACTAATTTTAATATATAAATAACATTTTTAATATTACGAACTTTAGTATAAATGTTATTTGCAGTAAGTTTTATTTGATAAAAATAAATACATTTTGTCCCTAGTAAAACTTAAGTATATCAATAGACATACATACAGTCACCGATAAATAAATAAATAAATAAATAAATGATCATCAATGGATAAGATCAGTAGAAATTCAAAATTCTGAAAATTGGTTTGAATTGATTGGTCGAACTGTAAATTAGTAAAATAGCGGATTGATCAGAAAACATAATTGTTGAATTTAAAAATTGTATTTGGACCGTTGAATCGATTAGAAATTCTCTAATCGAATCAAACCGAAATTTAACCGGATTTTAAATTTTTGTCCAAATAGTAACATTATCACTGTAAATAGTCTCGCCTTGTGCCTTTATCGCACTGCCATTGTCTCACCGCACTCCAGTTCTGTTCAACTGTATTCTAGCCTTCTAGTTGCGTCAACCCTTTCGCCGTACTCTCTGTTTCCCTCGTGTTCTGTTTGCTCTTTCTAGAAGGTATTTTTTATTTTTTAAATTGTAATTGTTGATTTTTGTTTGTTAGTTAATCTGTAATTTTTTATTACTGTGATTTAGAATTGTGGATGATCTTAAATATTGATTATGATATGTTGTGATTCTATTAATTGATTGGTTTGATTCTGATATACTTGATTTGAATCTTGTTGTTGTTAATCTTTTTATTGTATATTACTGTATTTAATTATCTATGTTGAAATTACTGAGTTGTTGTAAGCCTGTAATATTGTTATTGGATTGTTGGTAATTTTAGATATGGATGAGAGTATCAACCAAAAAGCACATAGGAATAATAATGCAGAGAATAATTCGATTTCGAATCATGTTGCTTTGAATGAAGCTTATTTTTCTACTGAATCTAACGATAGTCATTCACAAACTTCTAATATTTGGGAAAAAAATTGATCCAGCTTGAAGATATGTTATTTTACCAGTAATAAATGGAAAGTCGCAATAGCAATGCTTGTCTTGTCTGGGTATTTTTGAAGGAGAAAAAATTAATAGAATGAAGAAGCATTTGGCAAAGATAGGTGGAGATATTAAAAAGTGTCTTAAAGTCCCTTATGACATAGAAAAACAAATGGAAGATTTATTGAAAGAAATTCAGAAAATATAACTAGTAAAAGAAAAGTAAGTTTTAATGAAGAGGGTGGCGATAAGATTGAGGATGCAATTGATGAAGTAATAGTGCAAGAAGAACAACAAACTCCGAATCAGTTACCATCTAAACAAGTGGTTAGAAGCGATCCAAAAAAGAAAGCAAAAGAACTTTAACCTGGTAAGAATATCTCTTTGATAGTAACTTATTTTATGTTTTCATTTTCTTAATTTGATAACTAATAGCATAGTTATGGGATTGTCACTTGTAGACGAACGGTGGAGATTGTTTGGTAGTTCTGCTCCATGTTTACAAAACATGGCAGTTTGCATTCTTAGCTAAGCATCTACTTTTTCGGAGTGTGAAAGAAATTGGAATCTTTTTTATCAGATTCATACGAAAAAAAGGAATAGAGTAGAGTATGATAGGCCCAATGATATTGTGTATGTTACATCTAATTTGAGTTTTAAATCCAGGTAATATATATTTCATACTTTCATTTTATATCTTAGATTTTGTGTAATTAATATGTTATACTATTTTTTGTATATTGTATTTAATTTATTAGGAAAGAAAGATAGAAAAAAAAAGTAAAAGGTGCAATATAATTAATTGATTATGAAAGTATCAATTTAGTTAACTTTTGAATGATAAAAGAGGTTGTTGAGAAAGAGTATGATATTTCTAGTAATGTTAAAGACTTACTTCGTGAATATTATAGTTTATTTTTTTATCATTCATTACAATAATTTTAATTTTTAATTTATTGATAATATGTTATATATTTCGTTAGATGATATTGATGTTGATAATGCATAGCCATTACTGATCTAGCTGTTAGCTAATTTTATTTGTTATTTGTCTTTGGTCATTAGATTTTTATTTTTGTTTTAAGTTTTCCATAACTCTGAATTTAGTGATGCGTGTCTTGTGTTTTTTTGTGGTTGTGTTTTGGGCTTTGAGTTGTATCTTATCTTTGGTAATTAAATTTAATTAATTCAAAGTTATATTCTGTGCAAGACATATCACTGCTAATTTCATACTAAACTTTAAATCTAAGGATGCCCGAAAAATCCTCGTGAATGCCGCATATGCGAAGACTAAATAAAAGCATCAATATTACATGAATATCCTTAGGCAAAAAGACCCAATAATGGTTGATTGGTGCAACAGGATCGGGTTAGAGTTGTGGATTCTGTATTGGGATGGCGACCGCCGATACGGGCAGATGACTATAAACATCTCTGAGTGTATTAACGTCGTGCTAGAGAGAACACATAACTTACCAGTGGGTTCACTTGATAAGTCAACATATGGGCGTTTGGCTAAGGACCCTTCTTGTTTGACGATGGCAGGTACCTACCTCACATGGGAAGATTCATAATGATAAGTATTAAACTTACGAAAAAGATTTATGAACTACTGCACAGTAAATATCATCAATGAAAAGTACTCACCTTGATGTAAGCGGGCAAAGTATGGTGTCAAAACCTCTGGGTAGGGGTGCAAAAAGGTCAGACGGCCTGCCAGGGGCCTACAACATGGCCTGTATTTGGCCTGACCTGACCTGACCTGTTATAAAATAGGCACATGTTCAGACTCTTTTAAAAGCCTAAATATGTTAATAGGTCAGGCCCAAGCTCACTAATTAGCCTTATTGGCCTGTCAGGCCTGCCAGGGCCTGTTAAAACATAATTAAATATATAAGGATAAAGTATACTTTTTGTCCCTGAAGTTTGACAAAAGTTTCAAAAATACCCCTAAGTTTTATTTTGTTTCAATTTTGTTCCAAAAATTTTTTATTTGCATCAAATATACCCCTGACAGCTAATTTTTCAAAAAGTTTAAGATCAATTCAACAACAATATCATAAGAACAACCCTCAATACAAGCAAATCAAGCATAATTTTTATGTATTATTGTTAGATTAGTTTTAAATTTTTTGAAAATTTATCCGTTTAGGGTATATTTGATACAAATCGAAAACTTTTGGGACAAAATTGAAACAAAATAAAACTTAGGAATATTTTTGAAACTCTTGCCAAACTTCAGGGACAAAAAAATACTTTACCCAATATATAAATAATTTTTTATTATTAATAAAATTATGAGATATTTTAAATTTATTATATTTTATTATAAATATTTTTGTATATTTTAAATACTTTAAAAGATTAAAAATTCTTATAAATATTAAATATCACATATTACATATAAATATTTTTATTAAAAAATAATTTTATTAAATAATATTTTTATTTTTGTAAAAAAAATTATCAGACTTCTTAACAGGCTTCAAGTCAGGCCAAGTCTAATACTTTATAAAGAGTTTATAACAGGCTGCAAGCCAAGTCATGCCAATTAATTACATAACAGGCCAGGTCTGTTATGAGTAAAGCTTGGCCTGGCCTGAACTGTTTCCACCCCTACTTAGAGGCTTAAACGTCGAAAAACGCCAAAAAAATCCAAGACTGCAGCAATGTCAGTGGCCTAACTAGGTTCTTAACATATCGGTTAGCAATTCTGCAAAGACACCTGTACAACCACGACAAAGTAGCTGAACTTCAACTATACTTGCCAAGCCCGTCGAGGTCCGCAACACACGGAAGCCACCGTAAGTGAACCCTAGCACCAGACTTGTCTCCGAATAGCGTCGGGGGCAACAACATCATAATGTAACCATGCGCATAAATCTAAATCGTTGTCTCCGATGCATTGGCAGGCAAGATTTTGAATTTGTTTTGGAACCACAAAAAGAAACTTTGAACTCATCAATACAATCACTTGATAGAAGTTTACCGAATAATTCTCCAAACCACACCCAAGCAGGCTTCTCCTCTCCATCAACTGCTCGAAGTCACTTAGACATCCATTAACTGCATGTCCATCAATAGAGAGACCAAACTGGTATGCTACATCCTGTGGAGTTATTGTTCACTTCCCAAATGGCATATGAAACATATGGGTCTTAGGACGTCATCGCTCCACAAATACATTAATCAGCGGCTCATCAAGCTTAAACCAATAATCATTCAGCCTTGCAACATATAGTAAATTGGCACGATCTAAGTAGGGCAATATCCATTCATATATTATCATCTTCTGTTGTCTACAGATGCTCTTAACACATTGAGTTGACTGATAAAACATAAATATTAACAACATAATTTACGAGAATATTATACACAAAAAAAAATATAATTCAAAGTAAAAAAGAATATGGTATGAGTGACCTAAAATAGGCCAGATTATAGGTATTCATAATAATATCACAAGTCTAATGTTACATACATAGATACATTATGAACGAAATTTGACTTTAAGTTTTTAAGTTCACCGAAGTCTAATATCCTTTATAATCATCCAACAACCTGAAAATTCACTAAACAATGAAACACTAAATTTCATCATCACCAATGTTCTAACAGTCAATCACACCAATCATCCTTTAAACTAGTCATGATCTCATTAGATATTTATATTGAAATTTAGACTAACTTCATCATCAGGATATAAATGTCATCAACAAATCAATTGCATGAATTAAATACGGATTCTGATAACTAACATCATCGATAAATCCAGCAACATGTGCAATGCCGTTCAAGCAGTACATATCTCTCTGATTGGCGGCCGCCATCCTTGCTTCAATGCTGATTCTTCCCACTCCAACGCACTAATCGCCGCTCTGTGCCACACTCCGCCGGCCGTTGCCGCAACCTCGCCGTTGTACGCCACCTGCAACCACTCACTGCCCCTTCTTCCACCACTGCGGGCTCTCTTCCTCCCTAACCTTGTCTCCGAAAGCTTTAATACGGTGAAAATGGAAGTCTCGTGTGCAACGGTAATCACTACTAGGTCTTCGGCTTCTAACTTGAGGGTAAATTGTGGTAGGGTGTTGAGGGTGTGCTAACTTGAACATAAATTGCGGTTGGGTCTTGTGGGTTAGGAGTTACACATAAATCGCGCCAGCCTCTTGTAATTTATATTAACCTTAAAACACGTAAATCCTCCTACTCTGAGACAATTTATTCCCAAATTGATAAATTTAGCCACTTTAAACGATTTACATATTATTATTCAAAAGTCATTCATGCATAAATCATAGTAGGGTGTAGTGATTAATATATTATATAAACCACAAGACCCTAAAACGATTTATATAATATTTAGAATAGGGTATTCACGTTTTGAAAATTGCTTTAGAGAAATTAAATAATTTTAAAAATAGTTTATTTTATTTAAATAAAAAAAGCCTAAGTTTAATTTTCATATGTACGATTATCAGAAAAAGTTTTACACAAACAACTATTTGTTATTTCTATATTAATAAAAGATTAATTTTTAGATTTATTATTTAAAAATTATCTAAATATATCAGCCTAATTAAACGTTCGTATAAACATTTTTATACCGTGAAAATCATATATATATATATTATCATGCAGATAAAATTAGAATCCTTTAGTTGAACGGAACTTCCACGCAAATTAAAGGGATCAGCTTTTCTTTTTGCCACGCTTGCTGTGCCCTAAAGAACCATAATTTGGTCGTATTTGAATTGGGAAAAAAATCACAAATGGAAAACATGAGATTAGATTCGAATCCAATGTAAGACCACTAATTTATAGATGAAAATTATCATGTGTATTCTTATGTTTTAAGTTGCCATATATTTTCTAATATTCAGATCAAACTTTAAATATTTAACAGAAGTTTTAATATTTTATTATAGAATTATTTATCTCAATATTTTCAGTTATTATTAAGAAAAATTATATAAAATAATATATTAACACAATTACGCATGTGTCTAGAAACTATCGGAAAAAAATCGCATATTATATGAAGTTTTTATTTTTATTTATTTATTTTTTACTATATGTTTACAGAATATAATGAAGCAATTATTTGTAATAAAAAGGAGTTAGTATTATGTTGGAGCTAAACATTTAGTTACACTATAATGATGTTGATAAAGATTTTGAATTGGATTTAAAGAAGCAACATTTTTTTTCAGCAAGTTTTTTTGTTTATAGTTTATACATTAACAAATGAATTTTACTTTTTAAGTTAGGAGGAAATTCAGGTGCAGTTGATTTCACGTGAAGTTGATATATGAGGGCCGTTAAATAATTTAACTAATTTGACTATATTTTCATCTAACGGCTCTCAAGTATCAACTTCACGTGAAGTCAACTGCACTTGAGTTTTCCTCTATTTTTTTTGACTAAAAGCTTTAGCTCCTAATTATTAGTAGATTATCTTAATATTTGTGATGTTGACATTTTTTTTCCATGGTAAATGGGGAATTAGGTTATTTTTGGGTGCTTAAATTATATTGATCTGACTTTTATATTCCGAATTCAACTAGCATGACCCTATGTATTAAGCATAAGAAATTATCTTAGAATTTTTCATGCAGGAGTGGAGTTAAATTACCTTTTAGGGAGGGGCCAAAAAATTTTTATAATTAACAAAGAATAAAATAAAAATTTATGCATAACTACTTATAGAAAAGGAAGAAGTAATTGTCCTTCTTATCTTGTATGAGGCTCTGCCTCTCCAACTATGAATATTTAGGTAGGGTTTGTTTTGAGGTATTGAGACAGAGACTGAGAGATTGAGATTTAGTATCGTGTTTGTTAGTTCAGAGACTGGTACTAAAATTTCTGTCTCTATCTCTAAAATTTCAGTATTTCAGTACCTCCAAAAAGTAAGAACACAGGGGACTAAAATTTTTAGAGATGGAGACTGAAACTTTAATAACATTTTATACCTAAAATACTTTCATTTCAATTAATTAATTCCAATTTTACCCTTTGTGCAAATTAAATTAGAGTTTCATTCTTGTTTCAATTCCTGTCTCCCATTTTGCACCAAACAGAATACTGAGATTTATTTCAATCCCTGTCTCTTAGTCTCTGTCTCTCAGTCTCAGTCTTTCCGTCTCTGTCTTTCCACCAAACGCTACCTTAAGGAATATAGAAACAACATGGTAGTTTTAGTTTCACCATTAGTTCAATGATTTTATTAATAATTATATGTTAAGATTATAAAAAAAATGACATATTTCATGGTATAAATAAAATTTTAATATATGTATTTGTTACATTAAGAATTTAAAATTCTATATATATATATATATTGTTACTATATTGTAACTTTAATAAGTATGCATGCCTAAGATACTCACTAACAAAAATAAACCTTTAATTAAATGCGGATTAGTTATACATTTCTCTCACCGTTGTAACTTTACAATTTCCACTCCCTCAAGAATATCAGAAGATGCTAAACCACAAATTAAAGCATTATTAGCTTTTTAAAGAGTGGGGGAAAAAAGTCAAGGTTTAAAGAAGAATTAGTGAATGATGAGAGGGCCATGACTCGATTCAATGTTTGAATGACTTAAAATGAAAGAAGAAATAAAGTATTTTTTTTTAAAAACAAATTTTAACTCTTATAATAAAAAGGAAAAAACTTGTTGAAGCAACTTTCCTTTAATTTTGATATACATTTGTGACTACTATATATATATATATATATATATATTCAAGTGTCTCACTAGTAGCTAGTAATTCATTTCTAATTATTTTTTATTTTGTTGAAAAAATTTTACTTCTAGACCTAATTAACGAACTAAGGATAAATAAGAGTCTAGTAGGCTTTAAATATGGATCCTGCTACTTATGCATCCAGAATTTATTTATACCCACTAAAAAAATGTGGCAACTTACAAAATTATACTAATTTTTTAAAAGAAAAATGGTAACTTAATAAAAATTTTGTAAACTTCTAAACATTGTTGATAAATATATTTTAAAAAAAAGACAAAAGAGAACAATATATAATAGAAACAAATGATGAGAAACACTTCTAAAAAAAGGTAAAGAGAAAGAATAAAAATGGAGGAAAAAAAAACAAAAGAGCACAATAATAGAAACAAATGATGAGAAGCATTTCTAAAAAAAAAAAAAGACAAAGAGAAAGAATATATTTGGAAAAGAAAAAATCTAAAAGAGAACAAAACGAGTGTAACATTTTGGTCACACAAACTTCTTTAAACATAAATATTTTAGATTAAAAAAATTAAAGTCACAACTTTCAACAATATATTAGTAGTTATAATCATAATTTTTTTAAGGGTCTTCAAAGTATAATTCGAAAATTTTTTTTATCCTCAATCTTTTTTTGTATACAAAATCATCTCTAAGGTTTAAAATTAAGTTTTAAATTCGTCCTTTTTACTTAAATCTTAAAATTTTGGACTAAATTACCTATAACAAAAAAATTATAAAATAAAAAAAGAAAAAAAATAAGAGAAGAAGAATGTTTTTGCTTCTGCAAAGGAAAAAGGGAAGAACAAGAAGAAGCTATCACGATCCACTTCTACCTCCGTTTCCGCCGCAAAAAATTTAAAACCAAGTTAAACCTTAAGGATAATTTTAAAACCAAGTTAAACCTTAGGGACTATTTTGTATACAAAAAAAATGTTGAGGACGAAAAAATTTTCGACCTATACCTTAGGAACTAGTATCGTACTTAACTCTTTTTTTAATTAACCACAAGATGCTTGACAGATGGTGATAAAAATTTAGTGACGGTTTTCAAAACCGACGCTAAATAGTGGTGTAGTTGCTAATAATTAATAACAACCACCACAACAACAATAATGTTCATGACTCAGCAGAACAAATGAGAAGGAACGAAGAAACTTTGTCCCAATCCGAATTCTTTGAATTTGTGGGTAAATTAAACCATATATATAGAACTTTTTCACAACTTTACAAGAACTTCCATTTCCCTCAGTGTAGTTGGGGTCACAATGAATGAATATGCCAGTTTTGTTGAGGGTCCCAAATAATGCATGCTCCAAAAACTTATCTACTTTTCTTTTTGGATGGTTGCTTGACTTCATATGCTCTTATCTTGGATTTGCTAACCTGAGGTGGAAATCTATTGGCTTTTTATGCACACAACCTTTTTTTAATATAACGATCTTGTACATAGCATGAACCATTTGTTTATTCCATCCATGTAATATGTTTGCTTTATTATGAAGCACGGACACTTCGCTGAGTTGCTGTGTCCACGTGTAGGACACATTTTGGACATGACACTCAACGACACTCGTCCGACATGCGTGTCTGCTGTGTCCAAACCGTGTCTTAATAAAAAATAAAAAATTCTTCATCGGATACACTTAGATATACCTAAATACCATCACGTGTCAACGTATCCAATTTTATTCTTAACATATATTTTTAAAATAAATTTAGATATAATATATATTATTATTTATTAAAACAAAAAATATTTTAAATGTTTGATATAATTAAAATAAGATATTAAAAATAATTAAAAAATTAATTTATATTTAATATCAATAAAATATCAAAAGACCATTATAACTTATCTAAAAAATACTTTATATTTTATATGTATCCGTATTTCCGTGTCTTATAAGATTTTAAAATTTGCGTGTCGAAATATCCCTTGTCGTGTCGTGTCCCCTGTCGATGTCAGTATCTATACATCATAATTACTTTATCTTACAAAATTTTACCTTTATTATTTTTGTATTAATATATTTGTGTATAAATACATATATAATTTAATTTATTTTTAATATATATTTATATTTTAATATGTATTTTATATTAATGAATAATTTTAATAATTAATTTTAGTATATATCTAACATAGTTGGTCAAAGTTATTTTACACACATATATCATCATGTGCATGAATTATGTAAAGAACAAGTGAAGCATATTATAATATAAATGCATTTTTTATTAATACTTGTAGTAATATAATTAAGGATAAGGTGCCGCCCTTTTCTAGTTAAACATGATAAATTGACAAGTTATTTCTGAATAATATTATAGAATCAATATTATAATGGTCAATTTCACAATCAATTCTATAATAAGTTGTTAAACAAATTTTGTACGAAATTAATTAAAAATAAATTTGGGTTGAGTTTAAATTTTAAATATTTTTTTAATTTAAATTTTGAATATTCTTATTCTTAAGAGTTTTAATTTTTTTTTATTCTTTGTATCGAGTATTATTAGTTGTAATATTGACGTATAATAATATTAGTTCTCAATATTTTCTTATATATATATATATATATATATATATATATATATATATATATAATTAGAAGTGAGTCTCAAATCCAAAACTTTTAAGTAAAAATGAAAAGATTATATCATTTAAACTATAATTCATTGCCTCTCATAATTTTTTTAATTTATGCCTTCTAACTATAAAATAATAATTTCAAGCATCATATAGTCAAGGTAAGAGAGCAATGGTGGATATCAGAGGATGGGAAAGTAATTAAGGCACACATCTATCTTTGTCAAATTAATTAAAGATAGTGAACTACTCCGAATAAATAGACCATAACTTAGATGCGGAAAAAAGAGAAGAAAAATGGACCATGCATTAATGTATTATTTGATTCAAATATAGATAATTAAATTTAAGGCTTAGCTACCATCTATCTTAAAATCACTATTAATAAAAAAATTTAAATATCTTGTTTTAATAAATACATAATAATTACATTTAAAAAATAATTCTGCACAAATTTTTATAATAAATTTTTTAATTAGTACTTTTTGCATTTGTTTTAAAACACATGTTAACTAAATTCTTATATATATATATATATATATATATGATAAATTATATTTTTTATTCATGAAGTTTGACAAAAGTTTTAAAAATACCTCTAAGTTTTATTTTGTTTCAATTTTGTCCTAAAAGTTTTCAATTTGCATTAAATATACCCCGAACGGCTAATTTTTAAAAAAATTTAAGACCAATTCAACAACAATTTCATAAGAATAACCCTCAACACAAGCAAATCAAGCATGGTTTTCATGCATTATTGTTAGATTGGTCTTAATTTTTTTGAAAATTTAGCCGTTAAGGGTATATTTGATACAAATCGAAAACTTCTAAGACAAAATTGAAACAAAATAAAACTTAAGGATATTTTTAAAATTTTTACTAAACTTCAGGGACAAAAAATATACTTATATATATATAAGTTTAAATTAAATTAGAATATTAAAGATGAAATTAAAAACTATAAAATGTGATAGATAGAGACCTCCTTTTACTTGTGAAATTAAACCCTAGCTTAGGTATGTAGGGGTGAAGGAGAGAGTGGTGTTTGAAGGCAACTTGCATTGAATCAGATTCCACTCTCTGACCCCCCATCATCCCTGTTCTAATCTTGAAGAGAAGTGCATGCAGATTCTAATATTCTATATCTGAAATGTCCACACCCAACTACAGAAAACTTATAGAAATTTTGTGAGATATTGTTTGTTTTCTAGTTTCTAGTGCCATCAATACTTTGATTAATGCGAGGATGGCCATCATTTATAAATTATAATAAATAATAATGCCATTCAATTGGCGTTATCACCAATGTCAACATTTAATTTATTATGTGTCCATGTGTTTCAATAGTCACATTCCATGTGTTATGAAATTCATTGTATGCTTTCATATCCTATGTGGATGATTGTCTTCCTCCAATTTTTTAATTTAGATTAATTAATGACCATAGCTTTTCTAAATCCTAGACAATCATTCGCATCAATATTTTGACAAATCATTAAGTTTATTTAAAAAATTTAAATGAATTTAAATTAGGTTTTGCTATCCTAATATGTCCTAAAAAATAAGTTAAATATACTATAAAATGAAATCTTTTAATGCTATTTATTGTTTTTATACATTAAAAACATAAAAAATTTAAATAATCTTAAAATATATGATTAGCTATTATTATGCACCTCTTCATTTACAAATTAATTGTGTTTATATATACTAACTTCGCCTAGTGACTCTAATCAGATTTAGGCTATATAGCATTTTTGTATTTTATAAAATATAATATTAATGATGTTCTTTATAAATTAGTGGGTACTATATGTGTAATATTGTTGTCACCTAATAAATTGATGAGAAGGTTATTAATGTAATTTATCCTAATAAATTTCCTTAATCTTCTTAGAACAACTATAATTTTTTAAATGAATATATTACGTGCATATTAAAATCAACTATCGATATAAAATATATGTTAAAATATAAATATATATTAAAAATAAATTAAATTATATATGTATTTATATATAAATATATTGATAAATAATTTTAGTGACTAATTTTAGTGTGTAAATAATATTTTTATTTTTTAATTTAACTTCCAAAATATACATTGGAATAATTCGAATAACATTGTATTTTTATATTATTAAAATTTAAAATTAAAGATTTAGAATTCAATATTTTATCAATTCGTATTTTTTTAGATATTATATATGAAAATATGTTTGTTAGCTAAGTAGTAAGTATTAGTTTAAAATAATAAAATTTAATTTATTGACTATATAATGTCGTTCTAAATGGATTAAAATTTTTTAAAGTAAAAAAATTAATAAAATAATAAAATAAAAAATTAATCACTCTTTAATCAAAATAATAAAATATATATTCCATAAAAATTATAAAATTAATAATAATTAATTTTTTATTTTATCACTTTATCGACTTTTTTTTATTCTAGAGAATCTTTATTCACTCTTAATATATTTAACAAACCAAGTTTATCTTGCCCAACACGTAAAGATATCGATTTATATAACAAAATTAATTAAGTCAGTGGACCAAATGGACCGCCGTCGGCCTAAATCGTTTAGAGTTTTTAAATTATAAACTTAGGTATTTTTGGTAGGAAATTAGGTTTGTATAATTAATATTTATGAATGTATCATCGACAGTTAAGGTTAAATTTTTAATCTTATATATTTATCTAAATCTCTCGCCAATAAAATATTACATTTCATCAAATGTGCTTTTTTTTTTTTAGTTTTGAGTGTGTATATAATATACGTCAGATCAATTAATCTTTTATTCATAATAGATTACTAAATGAGTTTGTTCTATCAAGATACATGCAACATTATTATTAAGCAATTTTGTATCTAAAAATTTTAATGCAAATTAATTATAAAATTAAATATAATAGCATAATTAAATTAAATTTTATTACAATATAAATAAATATTCGGATAATTATATGACAAATAAACTTAGGTTTTTTAATTAAAAAAAAACTAATATTTACATTTTTGTTTAAAATCTGAGATATTTATGTTTTTTTATCATTAGGGTATCTGATTGACTATATGCAAATGTTTTCGGCATATTTCGCTGATATAAATCAACTATATATATATTTGTACAATTTTTGTTCTTCAACAATTTCTGTGCAATTACTTTAATAGATAAAAATAATACTTATTTAAATTCAAATAAAATATAAAAAAATCAAAATTAATAAGAATAAAAATATATATTTTGTGTTCTAATTGAAAACAAAAAAAAAATATATGTTTATACAAATTTATAAATTTAAAATAGAACAATTAATTATTTTTCAAAATTTATTAAAAAAAAATTTAATTCATTGCAATCTAATATATAATTACTGAAACTTTTAATGTTGAAAACTGATTCTAATTTATAGTCCTCTCTAAGATGGCATAAAAATTTAAACTCGAATCTACTTTTTAAGTTATTGATTTATTTATTCACTGTTAGTTTTAAAACATAAATATCAATAAAAGATTAAAGACTAAAAATTGTATAATTTAACTATTTTATTGGCATTGCAAAATATGATTTTCCACCTTAATTTTACAATATATGTCTATAAAATAACACTACTTGGGAAATTAATAAATGATACGCATAAACATAATTCTTATGTTTTTTTTTTTTACAATATCTCTCAACTCGACAGGTTAAAGATTAATCCGTCGCAATATTGAACTTTATTTAAGGGTTTGTAGCTGACCAATAGATTATTGTATGCACAAAGTGAGATTCGATCATTCGACACTTGTTTAAGCGAGCTAATAAACTAATTACAGACCAACCCAATTTGGTTGAAAAAAATTTTTATTTAAATAAAAATTCCTCCAAAAAATTTAGCCCAAAGTTAAGAAAAACCCTAGCTAGTAACAATATGTTGAAAGTCAAAAGAAAAAAGAATAGAATGCAAATGGTGGGTGTACAAAGTCAAAAGTAATTTTGCCGTTGAACTTGCCTGCCCGTACAGATAATTAGGTGTGTCGACGTGTCGTCATCATCGTTATTGTCATACCCCCTTCAACTTTCTCTAAAATCTAACATTGCTTTCGAGATTAGCTTAATCTTTCCGTTAATCATATGAAATTCATTAGTCCGAAGGTAAATTAAAAGGAGTTTTATGATCTAGTACTAGTATTATACTATCTAAAGTTACTTGTTAATTTTTTTATACAAACTACTTACGTATTTAATTTTCGCAATGAATGAGACCATGAATTTTTTTTTATATGTGAAACATATAGCAAGTGGAACTATTTTGAAGATATATGACATTAGAAATTATTTAATTATAATTATATTATTAATATGTATTAAAACATATTATGTAAGAGTAGATTCATGTGTAACTATAAAGTTTTATTCTTTTTAAAAGGAAAGTTAAACCAAACATATTATTTTGACTTCTTTTAACCAAGCCAATATGTCGTCATCTCTCCTACTAATTTGCCATGTGAGAGTGTTTGGCAACTCTTGAACAGGAATGGAGTCATGGAGCCATTTTTCTTTCATGTCGCTCTCTAAGATTAAATTATAGAAAAAATTCAAGTGTATCGAGAACACTGGTATTCTAGTTGTTTTAATTTCAATTAATATATATTATATATATTTTTTATAATTCAGCTCAACGGTTAAAACAACTGGAACACCGGTGTTTCCGGTACACTTGAAACCCTTCCTAAATTATATATATATATATAAAATAAAAAATTATTTATAAAATTTTAAATTTAAATAACCAGTTGAGAATCAAGAGAAAGTAGATCTGACCACAAAGTACAATTACATGGAATACATGTAAAAAAAATATTTTCTAGGATTTAACAAAGGCACCAAAGGCACTGTCATATTATTAAATAAAAAATTAATCATAACATAATAATAAAATTATAAGTAATAAAAAATTATAATTTAAAATAGTATTAAATAAAAAAATACTAAAAAAATTATAAAAAATATAGATTTTACTTTTGTAATTCTATTTTAGTTTGGTTTTATAAAATTTGTTATTATAATGTTTGTGTACGCTTCATTATTATAATTTTTTAAAATAGTACTAAAAACAAGAATAGGAAGCGTACTATAAAAAGACCTTGCAAAAAGTATTAAAAAAAATAAACAAAACTAACGTTGTTATGTATATACCTAAAAAAAGATAGGATAATACAAAAAAAAATCATTTTTACAAGCATAATATAAATGGTTAATTCTATTAGATAAAACAAATTAAATAAAAAATTAACCACAAATAATAATAATAATAAAAAAATTGTAGTATATTAAAAAAAGAATACAAAAAATATTAAAAAAATATTATATAAAAATATATTAAAAATATAAAAAATTAAACATACTTAAAAAATAGTATTATAATTTAATATTATGTCTTTGTTAATAATTATTTATCTAAATATAATTTTAACTACTATTATCTAAATAATATTCATTTTATCAAAATCAATTTATATAGAGTTAACAAATATAAATTATATTACTACAAACTTACTTTTATTTGAAATTAATTTTGTAAAACTAAATTTATTTAAATTTTAATTTAGCAAATGTCAATCCAAACCTACATCTAATTCGGTGATCTAGTAAAAAGAATAAAAAAAAAAAAAATATGAATGAACATTTTCAAGTTTAAAAGAAGTGTTAAGATAAACTTATTGAAAACATTTTAAGTGCACCAAGAGTACCAATATTTCAATTATTTTAAACGTTAATTTGAATTATAAAAAATATATATAATATAAAAAATATTTTAAGTGCACCGAGAGTACCGGTGCACCAGTTGTTTTAATAGTTGATTTCAATTAATATATATTATATATATTTTTTATAATTCAGGTCCACAGTTAAAACAACTGGTGCACCGGTACTCCCGGTGCACTTAAAATATTTCCTATAATATATATTAACTAAAATAAACTATTAACTATTGGTTGATTGACTCTTTTAAACCAAAAACAGCAGAAGAAGCATAGAGATGGATCTGATGGTAACACTCATTGTGGCAGCCAGTTATAAATACTACCTAACCAGATCACAGTCTCTTTGAGAACCAAGCAAAAAGTCCAAAAGCAAGGGGTAACTAAAAATTCACTGTTCCTAATATTTAGTTCACATATAACTCCAAACCTTCAAAACCAAATCACTCTCTCTCTCTCAAGATGGGAACCTCAATCTTAGACGCGCTGAATGTGCGCGTAGAAGGTTCCGGCGACAAGTACCTTGTCTTGGCCCACGGTTTCGGCACCGACCAATCCGCCTGGCAGCGCGTCCTCCCTTACTTCACCCGCCGCTACAGCGTCATCCTCTACGACCTCGTGTGCGCCGGCAGCGTCAATCCGGACTACTTCGATTACCGCCGTTACACCTCCCTTGACGCCTACGTCGATGACCTCATCGGAATCCTTGACGCTCTCCGCGTTACTCGCTGTGCCTATGTCGGTCACTCCATCTCCGCCATGATCGGAATGCTTGCTTCCATCCGCCGCCCCGAACTCTTCTCCAAGCTCATCCTCATCGGCGCCTCCCCTCGGTAACCCTCAATCAATCTCTCAATTATATTTTAGTATCCAGCTGGCAACTGCAAGTTATAAATTCTTTTTTCTTTAATTGATTATTAGTTTCCCTCTTTCAACAAATTCATTTCTCAAAATTACTTATTTAAAAAATTTAATCATTATCAGATAATGGTACATGGTGGTTATAATAATGTTTCTAGAAGTCATCATTGAAATGTTAATGTAATTAGTTAAACTTAAATTCTTACATTATGAATTTATGCTGGGTAATTTTAATGCCATTGTACAACATTATTATGAATAGAAATAAGTTTAAGTTTTGAAAAAATAAGTTTTTGACATTTATAATCTAATAATCTGGAATGAGAGATATAATTATTGAGATGTTGTCGAACGGATTTTGATTTTCTGATAATCTATTTGACTGAATTTTATTTTATTTTATATTTTGCGAAGGTTCTTGAACGACAAGGATTACCATGGAGGATTTGAGCAAGGTGAAATTGAGCAGGTGTTTTCGGCAATGGAGGCCAACTACGAGGCGTGGGTGTGTGGTTTCGCGCCGCTGGCAGTGGGGGCGGATGTGCCGGAGGCAGTTAGGGAATTTTCTAGAACACTCTTCAACATGAGGCCGGACATAACGCTTTTCGTATCGAGGACGGTGTTCAACAGCGACCTTCGGGGTATCCTAGGTTTGGTGAAGGTCCCCTGTTGCATCATGCAGACGGCGAGGGACCACTCTCGGTTCCGGCGACGGTGGCCACGTACATGGAGGAGCACCTTGGTGGACCTAGCATGGTGGTTTGGCTCGACACCGAGGGGCACCTCCCTCACCTCAGTGCTCCTTCCTACCTTGCTTGACAGCTGGATATAGCTCTCAATTCTCCTTAGCGGCGGCGCGTGAAGTACAAGTACGCGCGTGAAGGTTGTTGGTTTAGTTTTGATTTAACAGTGTAGAGTGAGGAAAACGCTGATGTGGTAGTTAAAAGACGTAGGTACTAGCTAGGCAGAAAAAGAAGAAAAGACAAGAGGTTTGGGTGTGGACACGTGGCAAATAACGTATGGATCTTTGTTTGGGAGGGTCTTATTGTGGGGATTAATTAAGGGTGAAAATTACGTGTAGTTCTGTTAATATACCGTTTATAGTAGAAAATATAGTGGACTAAAAATATTATTTGACAATTTTTAATTACATGAAGATAATAAATTTAGACCATAATTGATTTTTTTGTTCTTGTGACTTTTAGTTGAAAGGATAAGAATCTAATATATGCACGTGATTGGCATGTGATGCACAGTCTCCTTTTTTTTTAGTAAAAGATTAGGATAATTTATATCAATAAATTTAGTAGAAATTAATTTCATGTAAACTGGAGAAACATTGGATCATTTTTATATCCGAGTTAAATCTCTTGATAAATCTAATCATTACTTGTATAAGATATAGATATTGAATCGAATAAGTTTAATTTAATTTACTACAGTAACAAAATATATAAAAAAAATAAAAAATAATATAAACATTTTTTTTTTAAATATATTCATTCTCTTTTTACAATAAAATATTCTTTTTTTCATAATCAAATTATGCATAATAAACGTTTGAACTCTTTTTTATTTTTTTTAAATTGCGCTTACCTGATTCGATTTGGATAAATCTATTTAAGACAAATGCGTAATCAACTTTTATTCATATTTGTATAAAATTAATCTTCAATTAATTTATTAATATAAATTACCCAAAAAATTATATATTAATACATTAATGTTTTTTTCTTTTTCGTTAAGTCAGTTATTATATCTTATTTTTTATATAAGTTTAATACATATTTTATATTTTAATATGTTTTATTTAAATAATATATATGAATATAGTTTTTTTTTTAACTTCCTCAATATTTGTGTTTGGTTCACTATGCTCCAGGGTCATGGGATTGTCTTTGTTGATGAATTTGTCTTAATTTTGTAAGAATATTGCTTAGCATAGGAAATGGATAATTTTGATCTATAAAAATTGAATTCAATTAAAAAAATAATAGTGAAATGATATTCAATTTTGCATTTGTAAATGAATTGATTTGAGATCACGTACGTTAACAATAAAATAATATGAATTAAGTCTTATATTTCATCTAAACAAATTATAAGAAGTGAGTTACTTTCATATGACATTTTATATTTGAACTCTCAGTTAAATTATTAGTATTTCTATCCCATAATAAAAAAATAAATTATATAATTTCAATACATGAATAATGAAGCCAAAATAAAAAACGAGTTAATTTAATGATAATAAGATTAATTTTAGACAAATTCTATTTATGATGTCAAAAGTTTAAATCTTGAAAAACTACTTTTAAATTTTTGTGCTTATCCTTAGTACAATTAAATTTGTCAACCCCTACTTGAATATCTATTTAAATTCTTAAATTTTATTGCTGGCTAGTTAGATGAAGGAAAATGCATCATTTTATGAGAAATTATAAATAATTAATTTTTAATTGATTAATATTAATTAATTTTAGAGTTCAAAATTTATAAATTAAAATGTAAAATTAAAAACTTATGATTTAAAATTTAAAATTTAATATAAATAAAATAACTTTCAAGAAGTTGACTAATATTAATTGAAAAGATTGGTTCTCTAACATTATTCTTATTGTATACTTTCCATAAGTCATACTAATAAAATTCCGTTATAAAACGCACAGGTTTTTATTCATTACATCTCAAATTGAAAATCTACAATTAAAAGAAAATATGATGAGCTTGAAAGGGCGAGGCAAGAAAAAGAATAGAAAGAGAAGTGGGTTTTAGTTCAATTATTTGATGGGACTGATGTACGGAATTTCCAAATGGCTTATCCACTTGGGCATCACTCATTTTGTTGCTCGGCTATTGCCACAAATAAGTATTTTGTTCTTCAATTTCTCCTCAATAGGATCTTGTAATATCATTGGCCCACATAATTATTCGTGGGCCTGGTCCACTTTTATGTCTTCAATTTTTAATTCTCACCAACATTTTTTTTTCAAGTAGAGCATTACAAAGGAATATGACTCCATTAATTGGTTCATTTGTTGGCTTCAATAAGTGTCCGGTTGGAATTTCGGTTTGTACATACAATAATTTATTATTTAGTGATAAATCGTAACAATTAATTATTAATCTGTCGAGTTAGAAAATATCGACATATTATGGACAAAAAAAAGAGTTAATTAATTAAGTTTTTATTAACCAAGTTGAGTTGGTCTAATGGTTAGCTGATTAGTCCGCTTAAATAAACATCGTCATCGAGAGTTTAAATTCTGCCTTGTGTATACAGTAATCAATTGGTCAATGGCATACCCTTAAACGAAGTTCCGATTCGCAACGGATTAGTATTTAGCTTGCCGTATTGAAGGATACGGTTAAAAAAAAAAAAAAGATTTCTATTTTCTAATAAGACTAAAATACCAAAATTTTAAATGATCTTTTATCGGTACAACTTAATTTTAAATTTTTTATAGTCAATTTTAACAACATTTAATTTTTTTATGGTTAATTTTAGTATTTTAATCTTTCTAATAATAATTAAGATATTTTTTTTATCAGATTTTATCCAGGTTGAGTTCTTGATAATCAGATTAGAATGCTAATGGTTCAATTAGCACAAAAAGAAAAGCAATTTAAAACCTAAAATATATATGAAATTAGTTCACCCTTGGTGTTAAAAAGTTGTGGAACATTAATTTAATATTTTATGTTGATTCAAATTTATTTTAAGCTAGTTTAGAAGATGAATATAAGAGCAGAATACTTTGAAATGAATTTTAGTTTTTTATATATAAAACAGCAAGTGTCGTCATAAATTCAATAAAATCAAATGTCAATATTTTTATAGCAAAATAGTTCCATAGAAGTTTCAATCACCAAATTTATGTTTCATAACTCTTTTGAAGACTTGTGTGGGACTTTTTAGAAAGTGGGAAAATGAGTGCAATTTGACTGAAAAGTTGTTAAGTTCACTGCATTATAATAATCCTTTTCTAAATATCCAAATCTATTCAATGTCACTATTCATTTGGGTTCAGCATCTTTTTTGTGGAATTATTTTTTTTTTAAGGATACATATTAAAGTTATTACTTAAATTTTTTTAAAAATATGTAAAATTTTAATTCCTAATGTATTTATTAAAATAAATTTTTTTTAAATCAGTGGGGTTGTAGTCCTAAACCAAATGATACTCTTAAATATTAAAATTCAGATGCCACAATTTGAAACTATGAAAAAGGACAATGTTTTTGACTTGTTATCTAATTTTTAATTGATTAATTTATATTTGACCTAATATCAACAACTCATTAAGTGTTGAAAATTGTTATTTGTTAGCGGGTTCCAATGGGAGTAAATATTAAACTACGAACTTGTCAACTTTCTTTAAAATCATTAATTTATCAGTTTATAAGAATCAACCTTTTTCTTGTTGGAGAAATTATAGTAGTTCTTGTTGTTCTATATTTGTCCATTAACTTTTGCCATTAATTAAAAAATGTGTTTTAGTTATAAAAGATTAATCAGACGACCAATGACTTCATAAAGAAATTAAAAAAGAAATAACCTGTTTGAAGTAATGGAGCATGGTGGATATATAAACATACATAATTTATAAAGACCGTACCTCTTATTGCAATTTGACAGAATCATGTTCTCTTTTATCTTCAAATTATGATAACCGAAATTCCATAAGCTATTTTATTTCAATAAAAGTAGTTTTTAGTTATTAGATATAATTTAAACTCCTTTTTAGGTGGGTATCGAATGCTTGCCCTAGCTACTTAAGAATCGGATATTTTATATATATTGATCTTTGAATAAATTCTAGCTCTCGGTTTTTTTTTTTTATGAAACATTTAGTAATTAAGTAATAGTATTTATTTTTTTTTGTTGCTTACGGTATTTCTCAACCCGACAGGTCAAGGACTAATCCGTCGCGGATCTGAGCTCCATTTAAGGGTCTGCCATTCGCCAATGGGTTACTGCATGCACAAGGCGAGATTCGAACCTCCGACACTTACTTAAACGGACGAGTGAGCTGACCACTCGACCAACCCAAGTATTCTTTATTTTTGTTTTTTCCAAACCAAAATTTTTGTGGGCTGGCCCATGATTCGAGCTAGGGATCGGTTCAATAGTAGTCTAAAAATAATTAGGTAAAAACATTGGCTTGGGAAAAAAAAAATATAACACTATGATTTTGGGTTGTTATTGGATACACGCAAAAAAAAAAAGGCTTCGAACTCGGTTAATGATTCCTTGTGCTTTGTTTTTTATTTTTGAGCGGAAAAAAATTATTTTATTTGTGTTTTAGTGACAAATTCTTGTTTAATTATTTCTCAGCGTTTATTCATCCAAATCTGATAAAGATGTTTTGACCTTTGCAGACTAAGATTAATATCAAAGCAAACACATACATATCATTCAAATAAATAATCAAAGTTCTATTTTTTTTTATTTTTTTTTTTTTTAAATAAGAGCAGCCATATATATATATAGATTGTATAATTTATTAGAAGAATTCTAAGTGTACCAGATATATCGGATTTTAATAATTTTAATGATTGATTTTAATTATAAAAAATATATATAATATATATTAATTAAAATCAACCATTAAAATTATTGGAATATTGGTGTTTGGGTATATTTAAAAAATTTCCTAACTTATTATATACATTATTATTTCAACCACTTACCGCTTTAGCAAAAGGTTAATCGATTTGATAATGAATGAAAAAAGAAAAAGTAAAAGTGAGATAAGTCAATATATTTATGTGGAGTTTTTAATCACTACATTATTTGATGTGTATTTAGATAGTATCTACTTTAATTTTTTGAAGGCGATTGAGAAGCTAAATGGCATTTTCAAATTTCCATTTTCTGCTAGAGAGTAAACACGGTATTTGATTTGATCCATTCTTCTTTCTTTGACAAAGTTCAAAAGCTTAGGGTTACATAAACTATGTTGCACTGTTATTAGGAAAGTCAAGACAAGTCTATGTAGGTTTTCAAATTTGAATACAAACATGACAGATCCGTGTAAATTAAAATATTCTCCCGATGTTATCAAATAGGTGTATGATTTCACTTTTCTTGTGATTTAAAAAAATCGAAAATATTAAGGTTATAAGAAAATAAAAGCAATTTTATAAAATTACACTTAATATAAGTTTAATTATCTTTCTTCTCATTGGCTACTACTGTATTCTCACTACAAAAAAAACTTGGTAATTACGGCGGTTTGAACCATTATTATTATCTTGAACGGCCGCTAAAAAAAATCGCCATAATTTGAAGCGCCATTTGGTTATTACGGCGGTTTTCGAAAAACTGCCACAATTACTTAATTAAAATTGTGGTTTTTGAGTTAGGTTAAAACGGCAATTCAAATCGCCGTTATTTTTAGATAAAACGGCGCTTTTTAATTGGTTAAAACGGCAGTTTCAAACCGTCATTATTTTCAAATAAAACGGCTTTTTTTATTGGTTGGTTAAAATGTGGTTTCATGTTGTTTAAAACGGCCTTATTTATTGTTTAAAAATGGTAGTTTAAAACCTCCCTTTTTTATCGGACAAAAGTGACATTTTTTATCGTTTAAAAAGACTTTTACTATATTAAACAAACAATTTTTTGTTTAAAATTCCACAATAACAAAAAATCATAACCCATAAACAAAATATTAGGTAACTCATAAATAAAATATTAAACATAATATATAATATTTTAGTATTGAAAATCAATCTTCACAATTTACATAGTAGTATGATTCAATTTACATGGCAATTTTAACAAAAATAATGAACAAGGAAAGAAGGAAAAAGGAGTACGAAGCACCCTGACTTTTAGATAGATGTGAAAATAGATTCTTTCCAAGCGTTTGAATAATAACTTCCAAGAGTTTAATATCATTATCACGCCTTGCAATTTTTTCTTGCATTGCACGTAACTCTTTTATGTGCAGTTCAAACACTTCTGCAATAAAAATCAAATGTTACCTTTGCTCATAAGAGACAAGCAAAGTTGCATTCAATTTCTGACGCGAATCCTAAAATCTACCCCTTCTCTCCAACCAAAACAGGATTTGAAACTAGGAACCAGGTTGAAGTTTTCAGGTACAATGGCATCAACACAATTTCAAAAATTCAAGGCATGACTATAACTGAATGTGGACTTAATTACTCTCTAATGAAAATTAACAACTTAATATATTCTTCAACCAAAATCAACATGCATAGCTCATTCATATTGAAGGACAATAGAAAAAAAACGAGTTACTCCAGATTAAAACAGGCATTTGCATATTATGATTATAGTTTAAGTTTTAATGATTCATGGTGAATATACTTGTGGTGTTTTCAAGTTCTTTGATGACCTCTTGCGCATGCAATTCAGAAGCTCTCTGTGCCACTTCAGGCTGTCGCTTCTCAGAGCGAGCGCGCGGACAGTTACGGTGACTGCGACATCAAACTCTCGTTTTATTATTGTTGACGAAAACGGCCTTTTTCAAAAGAAGCTTCTAAAAAGACTCCGAATTGGATGTCATTTCCATCACATTAATCCCAAAATAAAATAAAAAATTATCCATAATGTTGATATACCGATCTAGAGCACCAAAAAATTGAGGAAAAGAAAGACCAAAGTTCTGCAAATTATTGAAAATTATATGAAGATAAATGTTATTATACAAAAAAAAAAGAAGTTTTTTTTGTCTTCAGCAAATTTTTTACCTGCTTTTTTTTTTTTTTTCATGTAGTGAATTCACCTTTCAATTTTAGTCAGAATACTACCTAGTCTGCAAAAAAATGTTCACATAATATAAATAAATAAAGAATTTTCATAACTTTCATAGTTGCACAAAGAATAACGACTACCATAATAGTTATTACTGTCAAATTCTAATAAAAAAGGTTTAAAACTTTGTAACCAATTCCTAAAGCAATTTATTGTTGTAAGGTTTTTTGTTAAATCTATTAAATTCTAAAAAAAGTTCAGAACTTTTTGTAACATTAAATTAGGCTGTTTCAAGGACTTAAAAACACAATTTTATTCGATATATGGATTTGATTAAAATTTTTTAATTATAGAGACCTAAATGAAAATTGAATAAAACTATAACAAATTGTCCATTGTGGTATAATTAAAAAAAAAAAAAACAAAAATAATAAATAAATAAATAAATTAAAAAACAACGAACATTCCTTGAGCTTTGAAATTAAGTAGGCTAAATTTGAAGGGATATAGGTTTTAAAGGTTCCATTCAATTAACTTTAATAATATAATGCCTAATTCTATTGACTTTTAATAAATATTTTAAATTTGGCTCTCATAGAAAGTAGAAATTAATAAGAAAAGTTCTTGTATGTTACTTCATAATATAAATTGACCACTATATAATTGATTAATTAGAAGAAAAATAAGTAAATATTAAAAATCATATCTGTTCATTCACATAAAAGATAACGAAATTTTTAATAAAATATAGATGACATAACTCACAATTTTATTATTTTGAAACCACACAATTCTTCAGTTAAAAATTTTGTCAAATTCTAACACAATTTTTTTTTTTAAATTCATTCACCGCTGGTAATCCGATAAAGAAGAACTATTGTCAGAAATACTACTGTAAGAAGAAAAATAAGAGTAGTACGAAGACTTTTAAAATATATATATATATATATATATATAGTATGAGCAAAAAATGAAAAAAAAAAGTAAATATCCCATCCGATCCCTAACAATTATTTCGAAAGGACAATGAGGCCCAAAAAAAAAATTCAATCCCGCTCCTGATGTTTTTTTTGGGATTAATTAGTCCCTGTACCAAAAAAAATAACATTGATTTTTTTTGGCACAAGGGCCTCATTGTCCTTTCGAGGTAATTGTCAATGGCCAGATTGGAGTTTTTTTTGTCAAGGCTCTCGTTGTTTTTCGAAGTAATTGTCAGGGGTTATTTTGGATTTTTCTCAAAAGAGAATAGTGATTGTAGTTAGCTTTTTTACTATATAGAATTTTGTGAGAGAAGTTTAAAACAATCCTCCACATATATTATAAATAAAATTGCTACAAGATTAATTTTTATTAGTATTTGATAGTCTTTTTAACAAATTAAAGTTTGCATTGTCTCAAAATTACAATATGATGAACTGTATTGTCCATTTTGTCTTGTTAAGAATCACATTTTCCTTTTTGTGAATGAATAAGAATCTAATTGTATGTTCACTCGAAAAAAACCCTTCAAAAGTTGCATCTGAAGTTAAATATGAAAAGACAAATTTTGCACTTAGAAGACGATCCCTTCTACTGTCAAATCGTGTGTGAAATGAAGTTAAAGAATCATCCAAAATTTAAGTTCTTTGGAAGCACTCAAGTGGCTTTATAGTTCACACATACACTATACCAACATATATATATTTATCTTATAAAAAAAAAACATAATGATGTTAAAAAAAAAAACAGAACTTGTCTTATTTAATATTTATTAATTATTATAATATTAATAAATAATAAATAAAATAAATTTTGATTATTTTTAATTAATTTATTTTAATTATCAAACATTTTTGTATAATTATATACGCACATTTTTCCTTTTTCTCTGAAGTTCCACGTTTTACACAAGGTGCAAATCTACATGGATCACATGTCAAAAATTAAAGACCAATTTTTCGTCACCTTTGCTCTAACTTAGAAATCAATTCATTCATAATAATAACAGGGAACAGTAATTGTTGGATTATATTAATTTATGTGCTAGTGAGTCCGCAATAAATTTCCCATTATGAAATGGTGTTTACAGACAGTAATTATTACATGTTTAAGTGACATTTTTTCCCACCTTAATTACACATGTCAAATATGTATCAATTTGGATTCTAAGTGATAATCAAGTGGTCAATTTTGGTGGCTGAGATCTTAGTTTGCTGCCCATAATTTTGGCATGGTTGTAGTTATTAGTTAAGTCTCACAAAAGGAAAATATTTTAATATAGATGGTTAAAATGTCTTTTTTAAAGATATTTGTTATTAATTAAAATTTAATAGATATAATTGATTAAATTATATTATTTTTATCAAAATTAGATCAGACAAATTGATTTGATCAAAAAATCAATAAATCAAACCTTGAACCAATTTAAATTAATATTCTTTTTTATAGAAAATGACTACAATAATTTTATTATAGAAAATGACTAAAATGTTTTTATTATATATTTTTTTAATTTTAAAAATCCTAAATTATAACCTTATAACGACATAAAAAAAAAGGGTTAGAATTTAGGAGATATATATATATATATATATATATATATCATTTTTTATAATAGAAATATTGTAATTTTTTTATAAAAAATATTAATTTAGATCAATTTAAGGTATAGTTTATTGATTTTTTTGTTAAATTAATTTATCTGATTTAACTTTGATAAAAATAATATAGTTTAATTAATTATAGGTATTAAATTTTAATTATTTAAAAATATTTAAAAAAAAAACGTTTTAAGAGTCTTTATCTAAGTGAGTCTCCTCACAAAAAAGATAAAAATTATGTGTGAAGATCAATATATGATAGCGTGTGTTTACAACAACACATATACACACTTACATGATAATAATGATTATAATCACATTATATTATTAATTATGTTACGTATATTACGTAGATACTAAAAATAATCATTAAATTAATTATTTATATAAAATATATATTAAAATATAAAATAATAAATATTTAAATATATAATTAAATCAATACACTATTATACATAAGTTTTTAAATGTATTTAACTTTAACTTTCTAATTCCGAGTTCGTATATGTATTCAAATCATTATTATTATAAATATCATTTTTATTTTAAAATTCTCATATAATAAAATAATAAATATATTTTTTCAGCAATATTTTATTATAAAGATGTGATTTTTCTACTTTTTGGGCTCCGGCTAACAAATAGTCAACGCATGTGGTTCATGAATACAAACACTGCTGCAAATGGCTTAAACATTTATCATTAGTTGATGCGACCAAACAACTAACTTTCTATTTAATTCTCTTTCATGAGTATCTTAGCTTATTGAAAAAATTAAGTGAATGAAGCAGAAATAATAATGTAAAGCTATTTTTTGATTAAGCTAATAAGTGTGGACTTTTTGTTGCTATGTCACTATTTGTATAATATATAGGAATATTATTTATTTATGTAGTAATAGGAATAATTCTCCTGATGACATTTGATAAATTAATTAATGCAACTATTGACAATTTTTTATTTTATTTTCTTATAATATATGGGAATTTTATAATTTCCATTTTAATATTACAAAAGGTGTGTGATGTTCTCATTCTGATTTTCCTTTGTGATCACCCTTTAATTTTATTTAATATTGTACTTTGATGGCGTCTCAATACCATTTCAATATGTAAATAAGTGAGATAGTTTAGTTTGTGAGATATTTCTATAGATATGTATGATGGAATGTGAGTTTATTGCATCGTAAGAAACTAATTTAAATTAGTCGAGTGATTAAATTATTCGTCTGCTTAAATAAGTATTAAGGAGTTTAAATTCTACCATCTTGTATACACAATAATTCATTGACTAACGACAAACTTTTAAATAGAATTTAGATTCGTGAAAAAATATCTTTAATTTGCTAGACTGAGGGATTGTCGTAAAAAAAATTTTACATTCTAAAAATTTGACCTAATTTTTTATATTTTTTTAGTATTAATTTATCTATTATATTAAAAAATTGGTATAGTACACTTAAGATTTAACATATATATTCAAATAAAAATTGTATTAGAAAACATATGAATTGAGTTGCTATAACTTAACTTCAAAAGTTAAGTTGTAATAGAAGAGTTTTGTCTTAACTCTTAGCTTATCACACTTCTTCGCATTCAATTCAATTTAATAATGATATAGGTTCACATTCGAATACGAGGAAGGTTCATATAAAGATATTACATAGATGGATGAACAAGTATGGTCTCTATGAAAATAAGTGACCACAATATCTTATCAAAATCTTATCTCGAATAAGCGATTATTGAAAATGGATAACTAACGAGAGTAACTTTCTTATCCAACTTTTACGATCATGAATCAATCTTATTCCTTATTGTCCATGAGGAAAATATAAAACAATTCCTTTTCTATTCTTTTTAATTTTCAAGTGAATATATTTTGTTCTTTTGTGGCTAGCTTATAGGAAATTGTAATTAAATTACCAGCAATTCTAAATTATTGCAACATATATACATAGGTGTGTTATAGGGTTGTCATATTTTACGACAACTATCGTAATTATATTGCACTCACAAAAAAAAAATTACATGTACAGTTTTATTGTAGACATAATATATAATAAAATTTAATAATATTATTTAATTTATATAGTCAATTCTATTTAATGAAATAAAGTTTTATTATTATTGTTGATGATCCATGTTAAGTGACATTTGGCAAGAGTTAATAGATTACTGTAACCTTAATTATTATGAAAACTTTTGTACACAAAAAAACTAATTCAAAAAAAATATATTAGAAGATTAGTATAATTTATTATTTTTTATTAACAGTTAGTAAATATTATTTAAAAAATGTTTGTCTGTTATGATGTTCGACGGCTCGGGTTGGTTTGTTGGTGGAGCAGAAATTTGAAAAGATTGGGGCCTGAGCGCGAGTTATAGTGTCGGGAGAGGATGCTTGCTCGGATCTATGGAGGGACAATGTGGTGTGACCACCTGCAAGGACTTCGATGTTTAAGTTAGTATCCATACAAAATGCGGCGTTTAGGATTAAAATAGGTGACGTACCTGCGGGGAAGGGATAGGTCCCTCTCCTCTTATATATAGTCCGTACTCGGATAGGCCCTTACAGCTAGACTCACCTTTTTAAAAGTTTCTACTAGCTGTCTAAATTCTAAGTGGATGAGGAGATGAAGGCGGGTCACCTCTTAGTTCGGGTCGAACGACCCGTCGGATCGGCCGCTCATGTCCGGACTTATGAGCTAGAACAAAAATATAGGCTAAAAATATATCGTTAGATTACTAAACTAAAAAAATTAGACTAATAATTAAAGATGTTAGCAAAAAAAATAATAAATTTTTTTTTGGTGACTAAAAAAAATAAATAAATAAATAAATTATGTTATGTGTGGAGTTTTTCTCATTCAAAAATTAATGAAAAAAAATGTCATGACTACCCAAAGAACCTGATCCTCTTCTTACTCTTTATATCCTATCTTCTTCTACTTCTCCTGAAGAAACCATCTTTGGTAACCTCTTAGGCCCTAAATCAAGTTAAACAAGGAGTAAACTAGTTTTCACTTTAGAGTTTAGATTCTATTAACAAGAGAACAATACACACTTTTCGGAACAAATATTACATAAATTCAATGGTTCCACTCCACCAGTTTCAAAGTACAATAATGCAGTCATTACCTTTGGCTTGGTTAGAGTCAAAGTCATAGCTTGAACCATAACACTGAATATTACTTCCATGATTGTTCAAGGAAGGGTGTCCGTCAGTTATTTTCTTTAACTGATTAATATAAAACTATAAGATGTGAAATAATTATATATTTTACTCCGAGTTAAACTCTAAATTATTTACCATGCTCATATTAAATTTTCATTTATCAATATTTCGTTATTCTAAAGCTATTTTAGCAAAAAAAAAAAAAAGAAAAGAAAAAGACTTGGCCATGTATGTCAACTATATAAACGGGTAAGAGAAATCAATATCACTGTCACTCTATCACAGCCCTGCCATATTTTATTGTTAGGAATTAATAGAACATAAAATATTTCAAAAAATATATTCAAAGTGGTTAACTGTTACATACACAGATACACTTAGGATTTAATGGAATTTATGTATGTGCACGTGTGATGGAGAATAATTCTATATTCCTATTTTTATTTTTAACACAAAAATACATGAATAATAAATTAAAATATTTATTTATTTATGTATACGAAGTTATTGTATTTTTGTATTTTCTAAAATAGAAAATATATGTCTCTATTTATTATTTTTCATTTTTTGATTTTTGTATAAGAAAAATTCAACCATAAGAAGAATGTGGATACTTTAATGGTTGACCAATTTTGCCTTGTGAGGTGGAGGTGTTAAATGAAAATTCCTAACAAATGAGTCTATTGAAATTTGAAAAGGTGATAAATAAAAAATCTAGTTGTTGGTAAGTTAAGATAGAGAGATTCACAAGTAATAAAATAAAACTTTATCTAGTGTCATTGAACCATGAATAATGTTGAAATATATAAAATTAATTTGATTGAAATCTAAAAAATAAAATAAAAATATTTTTAAAAATGTCTTTTCTTTTTATTTGTAAAATTAAAACTCAAAGGATACAAGTATCATTTTACCATCAATTATTAACTTTTTTTTTTGTTATTCATCATTTCACTTGATAAAGACAAATTCGTTACGAATTTAACTTTATTTAAGAATTTATTGTTGACCAATAAATTATTGTATATATAAAAGGTGAAATTTAAATTTTACTGGCTACTCAACTAATTCAAGTTAGTTAGTATAATATATATAATTTAATGGAAAAAATAGAAAAAAATTAAATATACTTTTTTTATTTAATTTGATTTTTCTAATTGAATCAATAATAAAGATTAAAAAAATTGTATGAACAATAACTCAATAAGTACCAAAAATTCCGTAAAAGGAATAACAATACATTAGAGAACATTAAAAAAAAAGCTCTAAAAACATAATATCTATAATATGAAAAAAAAATTGATAAAAGTAATTAAAACTTAATAGAGAATACTAAAACTATTATATAAAAAAAAATTAAAAGATCACGAAAAAAAACAAATACTAGAGTATTGAAGAGAGAAAACACACTCTATTAAAAGGATGATATTTCTTAAGACCTTTGCTTGGATTGTAATTTAATTACAGAATATTCAATTAGGCACAGGTATCTAAACACTTTTGCATTTGTGAAATTGATCTTCTCAAAAATTTTGTTCAATCAAAAAATTTAGGTGTGAGCTTTAACGTTTGATTTTTTTGATATATTTTTTTAATTTTATTTATAAAATTAACAGTGATCACATTTTATTTTTTAAAATAAAAAATTTAAGAAAATACATTTCTTGCTCTCTGGTGTGTATAGCTTTCTCTTTTAACTTTTTATATTATCAAACAAATTCAAAAAAATCTTTGAGATTTTTTTTAGTATTTTTTTTATTTAATTTAATTTTTTTAATTGAATCAATAGTTGATATTATAAAAAAAATTAATAATATTAAATAAAATACACTCTAATTCAAGAATCTACGATAAAAATTATACAACGAAAAATAAAAATTATACAAAAAAGTTTATATAAAAAAATTGTGTTAATAAAAGAGACTACAAAATTTGTATAAACAATAAATACTAAAAATTCTGTAAAAAATAATAGTACATTAGAAAACATTAAAAAAAACTCTTAAAAAATAATATTTATAATATGAACAAAAAACATATATAAAAAAATTGATAAAAAAAATAAAATGAGTATTAAAAATTATATTATAATAAAACAAAAAAATCACAAATATCAGAATACTAAAAATAGAAAACACAGCTCATAGAACAGTGATCCTTTTACGAGCACATTTAAGACCCTCCCACGTGCTTGCTTGCATTGAAATTTAGTCTCTCCCCGAATATTCAATATGCACACGTGTTATCCTCTCGCTCAAATACTTCCTTACACTTGTAAAATCTCCATACGTTGGCCTCTCATATATTTGTAGCTTTCTCTCTTGCTCTTCTTTTTATTCTATCACAAAACAAATCAATTTAAAAGAAAATTCAATAACTCTAAATCCCCTGGTCCAACCTAATCGATTATACTCATTACCCGAAAATCGGTGCATAACAGCACCATGGGAACCGAGAGCACGACAAACTACTCTTATTTGGGGCGCAGCATAAGCCATCTCACCATCAACGAGGAGTCCTCTTCCTCCGCCTTCAGTGATTGCAATAGCGATAGATCCGGTGAATTCTCTGCTGCCTCTTCCCAGACTCGCCGCCTCCTGCTTGCCTGTGCCACCGACAACTCCGACGAATTAATCCGACAGCTTGTGTCTGATCTGGGCTCTGATTCCGTCAATGAGCAAAAACAAGCCGCCATGGAGATCCGTCTCCTTGCGAAGAATAAGCCGGAAAATCGAATTAGAATCGCTGAAGCTGGAGCGATCAAACCGTTAATTTCGCTTATTTCGTCGCAAGACCTTCAACTTCAGGAGTACGGCGTCACAGCTATCCTCAACTTATCCCTATGTGACGAGAACAAAGATGCCATCGCTTCTGCCGGGGCGATTCGATCTCTGGTTCGGGTGCTGAGCTCAGGAAATTCAACAGCAAAGGAGAACGCTGCGTGCGCGCTTCTCCGACTGTCGCAGGTGGATGCTTATAAGCCGGCAATAGGAAGGGCCGGCGCGATTCCGCCGCTTGTAAAGCTTCTAGAAACCGGAAGTGTCCGCGGAAAGAAGGACGCGTCAACTGCCCTGTACTCGCTCTGTTCTACTAAAGATAACAAGGTACCATATGTGAAATTACTGGAATAATCGTCCAATTCAATTTGCAATTATTCATGTGTCTAAATTTTTAAGAAAAATGTTTAAGCGATTTCAATTTTTGAGATGGAAATAATATATAAGATCTAGCAGATATTATAACTAACTATTTCTTAACAGAATGTAACTAACTTGAATTGGAGTGTAACTAATTGGTAATGGAATGTTTAACTAACTGTAATTGTTACTATGATGGAAGGTAAGGGCAGTGAAGGCAGGGATAATGAGGGTGCTGGTGGAGTTGATGGCGGACTTGGAGGGAGACATGGTAGACAAGTCAGCTTACGTGGCGAGCGTAGTGGTGACAGTAGCGGAGGGAAGGGCTGCGTTTGTGGCAGAAGGGGGGATTCCAGTGCTGGTAGAGATAGTGGAGGTTGGGACGCAGAGGCAAAAAGAAATCGCCGTGGTTATACTTTTGCAGATTTGTGAAGAGAGTGCGGCTTACAGAAAGCTTGTGTTTGACGAAAGCGCCATCCCTCCTTTGGTTGCTTTGTCCCAATCTGGCACCAATCGCGCCAAAGAAAAGGTCAGCAAGAAAAAATTGGTCCTTTATCTCTTTTATGCAAGAAATTAGCCTTGTAAAATTTTGATATTTTATAAAAATTGTGAACTAAATTAAAATACAAAAGTCTGATTTTTTTACTAAAGATTTTTTTATTTTTTTTTTTAACAAAAAATGAGGAGGTTCAATTCTTAGGAGTACAAAGGTACTTTGAGAGTACAAAAATCGAACCATTATTTGATTTGATGGCATGATAAAGTATCATTAAATTTTGTATTATATGGGTATGATAATAAAAATACAGATAATTTTAATTTAAATTGAATTTTTTTATTGTTAGTAAGTTATAAAATTAAATGGCTAGTTATTTTTACTATTTCCAAGCTAACAAAAAAAAATCAATAAATACATTACTATTTATTAATCTACTTAATCAATTTAAAAGTATGTGCACTTTCTTTGTTTATTTTATCTTATTCTTTATAGACAATTGTTGAATTATTTTTGAAAAGTCATTATTTTAGAATTTTAATAGCTTCTATTTTTTGAGTTATTATATAATAAATATATTCATATAATATGTTATCATTTTTCTATTTTTCAATCAGAAAATTTATTACATAGATGCATTAGGGATATACCATAGAGGTTTTATTAAGCAATGTGAAGGAATGGTATGTGACTGCCACGTCAGCTTCCCTTGCAGAGTGGATATCCACCCACTAGTATCTTTCTTCTTTTGTTTCTAAGTGGCCAATTAAAATGGTTTGCTTCGCACCACCAAAATGTAGATATTGTTTGCATCGGAATGCATTACAGTGTGAACATTTCTACACAATCCTGGTTGAGTTTTTTGCTACTATAATATTTTAAGACCGCTATATATGTGGACTTTGCAATTGCATCGTGTCCTTTTCTGTATAGTGCACATAACATTTTGCCAAAAACAACCCACTGTTTTATTCCATTATTCTTTGTTTATAATAAATTATATATATATTTTTTCATTTTATATTAAGATAATCATAGTGAGAATCAAATACTTTTAATGATATCATTATATATGATTAAACAAGAATGTGAAAGCTAATGTTTGTTCGTTGGTGTGTTCCTCGTTTATGCACGTGAAACAGGCAGAGAAACTGATTGAGCTTCTAAGGCAACCAAGATCCAACAATGGCACTGCTCGTGCGTCAGAAGTGTCACTGTGAAGTGTGAACTATAAACCCCAGCTCCCCCACCATATTCGTGCGTGTTTTAATTGTAGCCACAAAGAGTTAAATCAACGAAAATGGTTAAGGGGTGATGGGTCTTACTTGTAAATATCTATGTGACAAAGAAGAAGAACCTCTTGTAAATTTTGTCATACAAAAATAATACGAGTTTAAGTTTAATTTGCCCTTTCAGTCCTACCAATTCTAATTATTCTTCTTTTATTGTTAATTATGACAATCCTAAATTAATCCTTTTGTATTTTCTTTAAAAATAAGGAAAAAAATCTAAAACGGTCTCTAACAAATATTTCAAAAGACAATGAGGCTTTTAATAAAAAAGAAATTTTAATCTGGCCTTTGATAATTACCTCAAAAAAATAATAAGGTCTCTGTGACAAAAAAAAAATTAATGTTTTTTTTTTGTACAAGACTAATCAGTCCCAAAAAATATCAGGACCAGATTGAGTGTTTTTTTTAGGGCTTCTTTATTCTTTTGAAGTAATTGTCAGAGATCGAATAAGATATTTACTCTAAAAATAATGCTATACATTTAAATCTTTTTTGTTAACTAAGTTTAATTTAATTAATTTAATATAAAAATTAATTAAAATTAATATTATTCTAAATTTTATTATTTAATTTAATTAGACTTAATTTATAAAAAAATTTGGATGGATAAATAATATTCTTTATTTGAGTCCTTTTGTCTCATATCATTTGTCTCGTATATTAAGAGAATGAAATTTTAGTTGGTTTTAAAAGTAGAAGTTAAGCAGCAGAAGTCTAAATCAAGTGGTAATGACATTGTTTTTTAATCAAGCTGCACCAATCTTAAACTCCAGCTGAGACTAGAATGAAGTTTAAAATAATCTGAAAGTGTGGATTTGTGAGTGTATGTGTGAGTAGTATAATGATAAAACAAAAAAAAAAAAGTAGAAGCTAAGAGAAGGAAGGCTAAAAAGAAACATCCAATTTTTGGAATCACACCCATCAACCGATTAGGTCAGATGAGAGATGGTATCGACGCATTAAAATTAGTGCTAAGTTAAAATATATAATACTTTATATAGTTTTAAGATTAGAGTTGTTTATCACTTTTATAAGTACATGGATGGATTATTGGGGTTGTGAGAGAGAGCCACAACATATATAATTGCAACGTGCTGTTTCGTGCATATATAATTACTGAAGATATTTGTGGAAGATTTTTATTTCCTCTTGCTGGTGGATATTAATTTTGTAGCTTTCCCTTTCATTTTCGAACCCCAATGAATTTGAAAGATTATGAGAAGATACACCGAGAAAGAAAAACAAATAAAAAAAGTGAAGAGAAGAAGGATGGTTTGAAATGGTTGTTTCCACGTGGTTGGCTAAGAATGTTAAGTAGGGTTAGGAGCGGTGGCAGTCGTAAGCAGCTTTGTTTGTTTTTATGGCTAATAGCGTAATATTTCATCATTTTTATTTTTCTTTTCTCTTTTTGCACACAACATAATGATAATGATATCGATAATGCACAAAGATTGGGTGAAACCAAGGAGGGAATGACACGTGTTAGCATATTCCCGAAGTGATTAGCGGTAAGCGGTGAATAGGATAGTTGTTTGGGGGTGTGGGTCCATGGTTGACGGCTTGTGGACTTGCTTTTTTTAGATTTTGTTTGGATATAGAAAAAAAAATAGAAAGAAAGAAAATGAGAGGAAAGAAAATAAAAGAAAAAGTAGAATTATTTGTGTGTTGTTTGGATGAAGAGAAAATGAATGAAAAAAAAATAAAGAGAAAATTTTTTTGTTTGGATGAAAAAAAAATTAAAAAAAAAAAGAAAATCATAATGGTATAAAGTTATATTAATACCTTTATAATAAAATAAAATATAAATATTTTTAAGAGAAAAAGACAAATAGGTCCTTGACCTTTTGTCCTGCAGACATTTTTATCCCTGACCATTGAAAAATACTTTTAAGTCTCTGACCTTCACAAAACTTGGACGGATCAGTCCTTGACGGAAACATTTGGACGGATCAATCCCTGATGGAGGCATTTGGACGGAGGGACTGATATGTCCAAGTTTTGTGAAGGTCAGGGACTTGAAAGTATTTTTCAATGGTCAGGAACAAAAATGTCCGCGGGACAAAAGGTTAGGGACATATTTGTTCTTTTTTCATATTTTTATTTATTTATGTTTTATTGAATTTTATGAATATTATAAAATATTATAATTTTATAAATTATTTATCTAATACATATATAATGTTTAAATGTAAATCTTTATTGTAATAATGTATTAAAACTAAATTTATATTAATAATTATTAATAATAATAGAATTAGGGGTAGTATTGTAAATACACCAAAAGTAATATTTTCCTTCTTGTTTTTTTGCTTCTAATAGATGGAAAAAAATTTTTGTCAGACCCACACCAAAATTTTCTTTCCTTCCCATTTTCTTTGGTATCCAAACAAAGAAAAATAAAAATTTCCACTCATTTTTCTTCCACTACTTTTCTTTCCTCTTATTTTTTCTTAAACCAAACATAGTGTTAACTCTAGCTTCTCATTGGAAAGGATCCTTTACTACTTTTATAACTAGTTTTAGGTGATTTATTGAGTTTTAGCTGCACCTGATTAAATGAGGTGTATCATACACCTAGTACTTTTTAGTTTGCGGGTTTTTTTTTTTTTTTTTTGCAAAGTTGCAATCTAGAAGCATAGAATATAAGTTATTTTATGATTGATGAACAGAATTATAGGTCTTTATTCGACATAATATTAGTCCCTCATCGACAGTTGGGAGATGAGAGACCGGGAGGTAGAGCGGGGGGGATACATCAGGGGAGGAGGAGGAAGAGGATTATATCATCGATTGAAGGATCCGAGGATTTGGACTAAGGAAGAATATCATCGATTAGAAAAGGATTCTTTTACTGTTTTTGTAGATAATTTGCCGGAGGATATCTCTAAGAGGGAATTATATCAGTTATTCTGCTGGACGGGGAGGATTAATGATATTTATCTATGCAGAAAACAGAAAAGGGCGATGGCATACTTATTCGCTTTTGTTCGTTATACGACGAAAGGTGGTGCTCTGAAGGCTATTGCAGAAATGAACCAGGTCAGGCTACGTGGAAAAATAGTTTCAGTGGGAGAAGCTAAGTTTCGAAGAAATGTGCAGGCGAAAACCCAACCGGTGCTGATAGATACTAGACCACAAATACAGAGGAGGCCGGACAGGACTCTTATGGAGCATGAGCAGGCCAAGAATCCCGAGGGAGGGGAAGTGGTGGAAGGGGACACAGTTGGTGTTAGGCCGGGTAAGGGGAGTATGAAAAGGGTTACAATACCGGTAGTGGCAGCGAATATGGAGTGGTTGACCAGGAGTTTAGTTGGCCACACCCTGAAACCTGTGGAATTTCGATCCTTAAAGAGGGTAATACACACCAATATGCCTCATGTGGAAGATGTCCGGGAGATCGGGGAGACAAAAGTGTTATTAACTTTTGATACGGTGGAGCATGCTGATGAGGCGTACACGTTTAAACTAGATACTATGCTACAAGTCTTTCATCGGATTAGGCGTTGGGAGGAGACAGAATGTGGTGGGTCTCGCAGAGTATGGTTGGAGTGCTATGGATTGCCGCTTCATGTATGGTCGTCTGAAACTTTCGAGGCGATAGGAGGCCTATGGGGAGACGTTCTCCAAAGTGCTGTTCCAACAGGAAAAGGGGCATCATTTCGGATGGGAAGAGTTCAAATTGACACATGTGAGTTTGATGAAATTCGGGAGTGGGTACGAATTGCTATTGGGGAGAAGGAGGTTGCAATTTATGTGAAAGAGACTGGATGGGAGGAAGGAGAGACTGGGAATTTGGTGGCACAGGAGCAGCTTTGTAAAGGGGGAGTTGTGGAGGGGAATTGTGAAGATAGCCGGAGAATGGGGGAGCATTGTGAAGATAGCCGGAGAAGGGGGGGAGCTGCATTGGGATCCGGCGGCAGACTTGATCACCGGAACTGGACAGGGGGGGACCAGGACAAGGGTAGCATAGTCAATTCTCAGGTTCTATTGAATGATATGAACGTTGATTTTTTGAAATTCAAAAAGATTGGAGCAGAAGCAGAATCGGATAGTGGTTCCCGAAATAATGGGAAGGAGGTTGTGCAGAGATTTGGTGGGTGTGAGGAAGGAGACTCTGACAAAACGGTTACACAGGAGTTTAGTACTGGGATAGGGAGAGATTTTGGTCCTAAAGGTTTACTAAATGGGCCTTGGCGCATGGGGAGACCAATAAAGGCTAAGTATGGACGCTGTTTAGAGGGTTGGGAGTTGGGCCATGAAAACTTAGGCCCAAACTTACCTAAACATGGATTGGGGGCATGGGAGTATGAGGATATAAATATTGGGTGGGGGGAGCCGGGTGGGCCTCTGGTGGGCTGGAAGGGAGAAAACCGGGTTGCAATGACCCGGGATTTGCTGCGTTGGGCAGAGGAACGGGGCAGTGGGAAGGGTTTGGCTGGTGAGACTGGGTGCGGCGCGACCAAATTCGGTAGTAGGAAGGGGGCCGACGGACGATCCAGGAGACCGGAACAGAGACGATCGCAGGCTGGCTTCGGGAACAACGTGACTGATGGGCAGGGGAACGTGCAGGGGAGGAGCGAAGTTGTGGAGGATAGGAGGGCTGTGTGGGTTCTTCATGATGCGTCTGGGGGCGGCGGTGTGGAGTTGGACTTGGCGACCGCGGAGGGCGACGCTGGACGGGACAGTCCGGCTGAGCAGGGACGGTTGATGGCGGAACCGGATGGAGGCGCGACTGGAGATTGTCAGGGGTTTGAACAGGGGCCTGTTGTAGAGGTGGACTTTGCAGGCGCGCCTTGCGGTGTTCATGAGAACATGGAGCAGGTGCGGGCGGCTCCAGAAGGATTTGTTGATGGAGGGAGGGCTGACCAGGATACACATAGTCAATTGGATGGGTTGGGAGGGCTGGCGACATCCTTGAGGGAGGCCCACGGAGAAGATGAGGAAGTCCAAGGATTGGGTAGGAATGATGAAACCTGTGAGGAAGGGGCTGGATCTGGAATAGGAAGCGGCGGAATCACTGAGGGAGAGGATAACCGCACCTCCATGGAAGCACAAGCCAAGGAAAATGAGGTTACATGGGCACTGGCGGTGGAATCTGGTGCTGTGTTGTATGATGAGGAAGTGGATATCATGAGTATTTTGAAAGCTCAGAATGAAAAAATAGAGAAAAAGCGAAAATTGGCAAAACAAAAAGAAAAGGCAAGAAGGAGTCGTCCAAAGAACAAGCCTAAGGTGAGTAGTACTTTGTTTAAATGATTGTAAGCTGCTGGAATATAAGGGGTTTGAGGGGGGACAGGAAGTTGGGCATGGTCAAAATGTTAAAGAGAAAGTATAATCTAAACATGGTAGGCTTGATTGAAACAAAAAGAGAGGATATTTCGAAATATGATGTTGGTAGGATTTGGGGTAACAGTTCTGTAGAGTGGGAGTTTGTGGAATCTGTTGGGGCAGCTGGGGGGCTTCTGTTGTTGTGGGATGATAATATGTTTCAGAAAAAGAATTGTTATAAAGGAGAGAGATGGTTGTGCATTGAGGGAGTATTAACAAAGAATAATTTCCAGTGTGCTTACTGTTTGGTTTATGGGGCGCATGGTAGAGAGGCTAAGCGGGTGGTATGGGAGGAGTTGAGTTATATAGCAGGTTTGTGTCAGGTTCCTTTTTGTTTGATGGGGGACTTCAATGAGATTTTGCAAGTTGAAGATCGCAAAGGATTACAGAGTTTGTCGGGTTCAGCAGAAGAATTTAAGAGTTGGGTGCAAGATATGCAGTTGGTGGACCTACCCCTTTCTGATAGAAAATTCACTTGGTTCAGAGGTCAATCTTGTAGCAGAATTGACAGGGTGCTGGTTAATGTAGAATGGGTGGAGGAGTTCCCTGATATTAGGCTGAAAGGTGGTCCAAGGGGATTATCTGATCACTACCCGTTGATTGTGGAGGATATAAGAGGGAGATGGGGGTCTAGACCATTCAAGAGTTTGGATTCTTGGTTTACCCATGAGGGTTTTCTGAGGACGGTTAGAAATGAATGGCGGACATTGGGCGAAGGACCTTTCCTTGGTAAACTGAAGGCTTTGACGCTTCCGTTGAGGCAATGGCATAAGGCACACTTTAGTGATATGGAAAACAACATCACAAAGTTTGAGGACGAGATCAGGAAGTTGGATGAGAAGGTTAGTGAGGGGATTTATGATGGTACAACGGAGGCTAGAAGAAAGGCGCTGGTGAGATTTTGTGAAAAATGGTACATTAGGAAAGAAATCCATTGGAAGCAGATGTCTCGGTCTAAACATGCGAGGGACATGGATAGAAATACTCGATACTTCCATAACATTGCATCGGCTAGAAGGCGGAATAACAGGATTGATGCTCTGATGATCCAGGGACGGCTGGTGCGGAATCAGGCAAGAATTAAGCATGCAATAAGGGGATTCTACAAGGAACTGTACCGGCAGGAGTATGTCCCAAGGATTGGTGTTCGGGATGGGTTGTTACCGCAAATTGATACAGAGGAGTCAGAAGCCTTAGAGGTGTTACCGTCTGCAGAGGAAATTAAGGAGGCAGTGTGGGATTGTGAATCATCGAAGGCCCCAGGTAGTGATGGTTATAATATGAATTTTATTAAGAAATGTTGGGAAGAGATTGGGCAGGAGTTTACAGCGGCGGTGATGGATTTCTTTCAAAGGGCAACGTTACCATCAGATGTGAATATAACATGGGTGACGCTGGCTCCAAAGTTCTTGGGTGCTAAGGAAATTAAGGACTTTAGGCCAATTAGTTTGGTGGGATGTGTGTATAAGGTGATATCGAAGGTGCTGGTGAGAAGAATGAGGTCAGTTATGCCAGGATTGATGGGTGAGACTCAGACTGCATTTGTGAAAGGTAGAAAAATCCATGATGGTGCTCTCATAGCATGTGAGACAGTTCATTGGCTCAAGGCAAGGAGAAGGAAAGCGGCAATTATCAAGCTTGATTTTCATAAAGCATATGATAGAGTCAGATGGAGCTTTGTGGATATAGTACTTCAGAAAATGGGATTTGGACAGCGTTGGAGGAATTGGGTGAAGGAGTGTGATACGTGCTTCAAATGTTCGTGATATGAAGAGTTCAAGAGTTATTTAGAAGATATTTTAGTTTACATTTTTAGAATATTTTATTTAATGTATTTTGATTTTGTTTATTTAATTACTAGATTGGGCCTTATGTTTATAGGCTTTAGGGTTTTCTTTGTTTTAACCTAATAAGAGGTTATAAATACCTCCTTAGCTATTGTAGTCGTAGAATAGAATTTTTAGAGGTTTCAAAACCCTTTTTCGGTTTCGTGATGAAACCATGGTGTACACAATTGAGGTTGAGGAGTCCCTCTCTTGTTACATCGGGGAATTGAGTAGAAGGTTGAGGAGTCCCTTCGATTCAATTTCCAAACTATGGCGTTGACAAGTTAGGTTGAGGAGTCCCTTTCTTGTTGCGTCAAGAAATTGGGTAGGAAGTAGAGTGATTCTCTTTGTACTCAATTTCAATCTATCCTTTTTATTATTATTTTTATTTCAATGTATCTTTTTATTCAGTTTGAATCCTTATTTTTTTATTTATCTTTTATTTCCGTATCATTTGGTATCAGAGCTCAGGTATTAGATTAATTCTTATTAATCTATATTTGTTCTTCTTTTATCATAAAAAAAAAGAGTCCAGTGTTTGTCGCGTCTTTCATTTTGTTCTTGTGTTCTTGTTTTCGTTTGTGTTTCATTATTTAAAAAAAAAAAAGAAGAAGAAGAATAAAGTGAAAAAAAAAAACAAAAAAAAGAAGAAAAAAACCAAAAAAAAAAAAAAATTATCTTCCTTATAATTATTGTCCTTTTCATATATTATTTTTTTTCACCTACAAGATTCGAGGACGAATCTTTTTTGAAGAGGAGGAGAATGATACGTGCTTCAAATGTTCGTGATATGAAGAGTTCAAGAGTTATTTAGAAGATATTTTAGTTTACATTTTTAGAATATTTTATTTAATGTATTTTGATTTTGTTTATTTAATTACTAGATTGGGCCTTATGTTTATAGGCTTTAGGGTTTTCTTTGTTTTAACCTAATAAGAGGTTATAAATACCTCCTTAGCTATTGTAGTCGTAGAATAGAATTTTTAGAGGTTTCAAAACCCTTTTTCGGTTTCGTGATGAAACCATGGTGTACACAATTGAGGTTGAGGAGTCCCTCTCTTGTTACATCGGGGAATTGAGTAGAAGGTTGAGGAGTCCCTTCGATTCAATTTCCAAACTATGGCGTTGACAAGTTAGGTTGAGGAGTCCCTTTCTTGTTGCGTCAAGAAATTGGGTAGGAAGTAGAGTGATTCTCTTTGTACTCAATTTCAATCTATCCTTTTTATTATTATTTTTATTTCAATGTATCTTTTTATTCAGTTTGAATCCTTATTTTTTTATTTATCTTTTATTTCCGTATCAGAGTGTGTTAGCACGGCCACTATGTCTGTGCTGGTGAATGGGTCACCATCCAAGCCGTTCAACATGGAAAGAGGCCTCAGACAAGGGGATCCACTATCTCCGTTTCTGTTTGTTTTGGTGGTCGACGTGCTGAATCGGATGGTGGGAGAAGCGGTCAGGAATGGGCGTATTGAACCGCTGCTAGTAGGAGGTGAGCAGGTCGGATTGTCGCACTTACAATTTGCAGATGATACGATTCTGTTTTGCCCCCCGGTGACAGAGACAATAGTCAACTATAGGAGACTGTTGCGGTGTTTTGAGTTGATGTCGGGACTGAGCATTAATTTTGAGAAGTCAAGTTTGATATCGGTGAACTGTGAGCAGGAATGGGTAGATAGTGCCTGTGGGTTGTTGGGATGTAAGCAGGCGGTTCTACCTGTAAGGTATCTTGGGATTTCTTTGGGTGCGAATCCTCGGTTGGTGAAGACTTGGAAACCGGTTATTGATAAGGTGGAAGAGAAACTCAGCCTCTGGAAAGCAAAGGTTCTAACCAAAGCAGGTAAGCTTGTGCTTATTAGATCAGTTTTGAATAGTCTACCTATCTACTACCTTAGTTTATATAAGATGCCAAAGGCAGTTGCGGATAAGCTGATTGCATTGCAAAGAAGATTTATGTGGTGTAAGGGGGATGGTAACGACGGTATTCCGCTAGTTAAGTGGGAGTTGGTTCAGGCACCAAGAAAGGCTGGGGGTTTGGGGGTTGGAGATGCGGTGATACGGAACACAGCGCTCTTATTTAAGTGGTGGTGGAGATATTCTAAAGAGGAGTGTCCCTTATGGAAGAGGATTGTATGCTCGTGCAACAACCTGAATCCTGATGTAATGCTAGTAAGCCAGCAGCTACCAGATAAAGGAGGACCCTGGAAAGACATATGTAATCTTAATATAAAAGAGCAGAGGATAAAAGACAAGATGCTTAATGGCCTGGCGATGGAGATAGGGAATGGGAGGAGTACACTGTTTTGGGAAGATAACTGGCTGCAAGGTGGCCCCTTGAAGGGGGCTTTTCCAAGATTATATTCTGTTTCAAATCAGCAGGGATCGCTGATAGGGGATTGTGGTTTTTGGGATGGGCTTGAGTGGATATGGAATTTTCAGTGGCGGAGAGAGTTGTTCCAATGGGAGCTGGAACTGGTCCATCAAATTCATGAGCGGCTAAGGCTGGTGAAGCTGGTAGATGGTAAAGATGACAATTTGTTTTGGAAGTTTGATCGTAAAGGAGTCTTTTCTACCAAGTCTGTTGTGCAGGTTCTACAATCGGAGACGCTGTCGGACGAGATAACGAGTTACAGTTACACAAGTTCAGTGTGGAGAGGGATGGTACCGCCAAGGATTGAGCTGTTTGGGTGGTTTGTACTCATTGGTAGAGTGAATACTAAGGAGAGATTGAGTAGACTAGGTGTTATTAGACTCAGTGATACTCTCTGTGTGCTATGTAAGAAGGAAATAGAGTCGGTGGAGCATTTGTTTCTCCTCTGTGAGTACACATGGCAGGTGTGGTGCAGGTGGTTGAGTTCTTTTGGGGAGGTTTGGTCTATGCCTGGGACCATAAGGGAACTATTTGAGAGGTGGACTGGTAGGCATAAGCGGAAACAAGAGCAGAAGAAGTGGTTGCCGGGGTTCTTTGCAGTTATTTGGAACGTTTGGATGGAACGTAATGCTAGGATTTTTCAGAATCAGGAAACAGGTGTGGACTTTGTAATAAGAAAGACATTTCTGAGCTACAATGAATGGACTGAGAGGGAAGCTGTTGGTGGTTGATGGTGATTCCGAAAGCTATAGGAATTTATGTTTTTACATGATGTTCTTATTGTTTATTTTGTTGCTCCACATTAGTGTGTTGAGCTTATTTTGATTCAAAAAAAAAAATAATGCAAGATTATCATATGAGTTAAATTTTAAAGTAGTCTTTAAATTTGTAATTGAACATCAAATTTGTCTTTAAACTTAAAATTGTCTCAAATTTATTCCTAAACTTAACACCGGTCGTCCCTAAAATACTTTCTATCCATCGTTTGTCACACTCACATCACTAACCACACGCCAAAGACAGAGCTTTTCTCAATCCTCCCTGTCGCTGCTTCTCGTCGGCCTCCGTTTTGGGTCGCGCTCCTCTCCCCCCTTCCCCAACCTAATCTCTCACACCCACAGCACTCAAACACGACAGAAACAGAGCACAAAACCTCAACCTTCTCTGCCGTCGCCTCTTGCCGGCCTCCATCTCGTCGCCGTGCCATCGCCGTCCCCTCTACGTCATTGTGTCGTCTTGTTTCTTGCTCTTACTGCTCGTTGATGCCTTCCTCTCACTGCCCATCACTCACTGCAACCTCCCTCTCTACTTGTTGTCTTCATTGCTCGCACATCTGCACTCTTCTCTTGTCGCCTCTCTCCTTTCTGTCTCCTTCTGCCTCCCTCTTCTCTTTTCTGACTCGGTTCTCTCCCTTTGCATGAAGCTAAAATGAGTTTTTTTCTACACTTTTTTAGTTATTTGATCATTGTCGTTTAATGTTTTGGGTGATTGTTAATACTGATTCTGTTTTAATATAGTTACAACAGTTGATTTTTTGTTATTTTTTATTCTATAATTGTTGCTATTTTTTGTGATTGTTAGTTATTTATTTTTGTGATTGTTGCTGTTTAGGTTATGTCTGTGTAAGGAACAAGATCGAGATGAATCTTATGAGCATGCGAGAATTAAAGATAATGTTGTTGTTGTTGTTGTTTCTGCAGTGATTATTGGATTTGAAAGGTGAGAGTAGTTGAAGAAGAAGAAGAAGAAGAAGTAGTGAGCGAAGAAGAGAATCCTGTGAAGATAATTTGGAGATTAGGGTCTTAAAAGGAGAAAAAAAAGACTAAATTGCAAAAAATAAAGTTTCTTCATCACGTCAGTTAGCCATCATAATTCTAGCGTGATAGGAATCAGTCCAGCTCAACTTTTTGAAGACAAGCAATGGATGAAAAGTTCTTCGGTATTAAGGTTACGAACGAATTCAAAGCTCAATTGCAAGTTGAGAGACTACTTTAAAAATTAACTCTTATCATACTTAAATATAAAGTATTTTTTTGGCATTATTTTTGGGCTTATGCTGTACTAACATAAAGGGCTTTAGTAGGGATATACGCGGATCGGATCGAATATGATATCCGCATTTTTTAGTGTCAGATCCGATCCGTACATTTGCGGATCGGATCAGATCGGATATCGGGTATATCCGCATAATTGAACATTCTCTTTTTAATCATATTTCTATGTAAAATAAATTCAATAAAAATATTTCTTTCACACTTTTAAACCTATTTATTCCTAAAATATTTTTAATCAATTTTTTTCTAAATAACAAAAATAAAATAAAATAATATATAAATAATAACTTCTAACTAAAATATACAAAAAATAGGTAGAGCTGATAACTACTTTATTATGCGGATAACTACTTTTTTTAATTATTATTGTGCGGATCTACAGATCCGCGGATGTAGAGCTGATATCCGCGATCCGATCCGTAAAGAGTGCGGATAAGATCCTATCCGATCTAATCAGACTGCAAATCATATTGTATCCGCAATTTTTGGATCGAATACGGATACGATCCGATCCATAATATATAGGTTGTTAGATAATAACAAAAATACAGAGATCAGGTCCAAAAAAAAACAAAAAACAAAATTACAGGGAGCAAAATATTATTTCAACAAATATAAAGTATATAAAAATAGAATAAAATATTTTCAATTTTAATAAATACATGTTATATTTAATACTCTCATTTAGTTTGAGTCACTTTCAGTAAATGAGATACGACAAGTTAAAAAAAATGAAATAGCTATTTTATTTAGTCATTAGTTTAAGCTTCCTTAAAAACTTCAAAAATTTTATCAATAACAATCTTCTGAAATTTTTTGGGGTCAAGCACCCTATGAAAATACCGTTATAAAACTTATATACATAATTTATGGAAATATTATTGTAATACTTAATATATTTAAAAATTAAAAAAATTTTGTTCAAATTTATATGCACATACTTATGGTTATACTTATAATAAAAATTTATAATTTTTTTAAAATATATCGGTATACTAAATTATTGATATTTTAGTATTTTTTAATCGTAATGTTAATTATATACATTTTTTATAATTAAAACCAACAGAAAAAAATCACGAAAACACCAATATACTATACTAGCACATTTTAAAGTTTTCCAAAACTAACAAAATATTTTGCTAAAAATTGTAGGATCAATACTTAATAAAATTTATATGCATTTTGCGCAGCTTTCCGTATACACTTCACGTTTTTTATTGATTCTTTTAAATTGTCATTGGTTTCATGTTATTGTTTGGCTTTAGTTTCTTACACATGTTTGGCTTGTTCAAAGCAAAATGATTTACATGACCAAAACAAAAAACACAAAATGATTCATTAATGGATTATTCCAGCATGGGGCTTTATGAAAATAATTGTTTTTAAAGCATTAACTTGTAGTAATGAGTTTATTTAAGAATTTGTTGCTAACCAATGAATTACTATATGCATAAAGCGATATTAAAACTCGACACTTATTTAAATAAACTAGTGAATTAAGTAGCTAATTATTATGTCAACCCAACTTGGTTAAACTTGCCTTTGTTACGATAAATTACATTCTCAATGAGTTATACGTTAGATAGAATTTGGATCCTCTAAAGTTTAAATTTCACTTTAGAGAGTAAAGTGTGATCTTCTATCCTTGAATAGTTTCTCTTTCATATTTATTATTGGTACTCCCACCTATGAAATCAATGGTGAGAAATTACACTTTACTCTATAAAGTGAAATTCAAACTTTAGAGGATCCAAATTCCGTTAGATAATATATCAAAGTAGTGGAAGGTAAAAATATATACAAAAATAATTTTTTTTTTATTTTGGGTCATGATACAAAAATACTTTTTAAATACAATTTTCTTCTTTTTGGACAAGGACCCGGGCCGATAACCTGAACCAAGCCCAAAAAAAAAAAGAAACTCCAAGCCCCCAACCCGACCCGGAGTTCAAACCTACGTTTCCCTCCCCCCCTTGCGCGACGCCCTCCATTGCAGCAGCTTTCTCTCAGCCAAACGACTAGATGATCGGAAGCATCCAGGCGAGGCGAAGCTCTGATCGCCGGCAGCATCTTCGAAGCTCCAAGCCCCTGCATCAATGAATTCAGTGCTCGGCATCCAGGTCTCCCTCCTCTTCTTGTCCCCCGATCGTCATCTTCATCCTCGCCGGCACGACCTCGACGCCCTCCCGTCGTTGTAGCAGTATCCAATCATTCCCATCTCTGAAGGAGGTTGCCTTTCCTGGGAGTCCAAGTTACGCCCCTATCAGGTAATTGTTCCATGCTTCTCCGATTGGACTTCTGGATTTGATTGCTTGTATTATTTTTAAACTATCTGATTAAGTAATAATTTTTTCCATGGACAAATTATTTGCAATGATTAGAGCTTGTCTGATAGCTAAAGCTTCTGCTACTGTACTTGATATTGCATGAATTAATCCTGTAAATTCTGATTAAATCTTTCGTTTGTTGTCTCTGAAAACCACTGCTATAGCTCGTATCCTTTCTGAATGAAGCATCCACATTTGCCTTAATCCAATCCGTAGGGGGTGGTCTCTTCTTCTCCTTAGTAAAATAATAAGTAGATAGTTCAGATACAACAAACTACTATTTATTCTAAAACTAACTCTTGACATAATATGCCTATATATATACACATCAGAAAAACAGACTATTATTTCTTTAATGGAAAATACTACTAAGTATAGAATATAAATTTGGTTTTATCAAAATCAATATGCATTATTATATTATATTAATCCTGCATAGCCAACAAGCTCTCGTAGCTCAGTTGGTTAGAACACCCGTTTAGTAAGCGGGAGGTCTTGAGTTCGACTCTCAACGAGAGCACTTTTTTCAAGCCCTTTTTTTTGGTCAAGTGAAGACGTCGTTTGGGGGACGCCAAAGAGAAAGGGTTTTACCTAAACCCCATTCTTCCCTCTTTTCTCTCGTTCTGCGTGTTTTTCTCTTTCTATGCAACACATCCAGCTTCAGATTCAAAAATGTCAAGCAACAAAGGACCTGGATTCTTCTCTGCTATTGGCAGCAAGGCCAGAGGTAAAAACCCTAACTCCTCCTTCTTTCTTCCTCGCACTGATTCTGGTTCTGATTCTCGTTTTCAAAAATCGCGTTTTTCCCCCTCCTGCAGATGTCCTAACGAAGGATTACAACGCTGATCACAAACTCACTATCTCTTCCTCCTCCAACACCGGTGTTGTGCGTTTTCCTTCATTTTTAGCCGATCCTTGATTTCCAAATCAAAACCAAATTTGAATTTTTTTTAATATTCATTTCGCCATGCTCCATTTTTTTGCGGTTCAAATTACATGAATCATTATTTCCGTTGTTCGTAGTTATCCATTTCAGAGATAAAACTATTGCTTTTTTTTCTATTTTACCGTACGAGCTCGTTTTTGAAGTAAAGAGTTATTATTATATTCGAATACACTGTAGGAGTTATAAGGATGCCAGTGTAGGATATAGAATCTGAAATTCTGAATTACTATCTTTTTTATGGTAGTTTTGTAGTTTGGCAATTATTATGTTTATGTCCAATGTGGCATAAAGGGGGTGGTATTTGGTTGGTTGATAATGGGAAATATTTTACATTGGTGATATATTGATATGTCAAAATTAATCTCATAGAAGTTGCTGTCAGTGTAATAGCAATTATTGGTTAGATGTTGTAATTGTATGATTTGTTTATGAGGTGTAATGGTGTATGCTGTTGAGATTTATTGGCTGCTATTGAAATTTGTTTTTTGTTGTTGATTGTAATTTCAGGATTTGAGTTCCACATTGTTGAAAAGTAGAGGACTCTCATCTGGAAATGTGGCTGCGTTGTTTAAATACAAAGACAAAACGGATGTTCATGTCAAAGTTGATACTGAATCAAGTGTATGTAGCTCTCTCTAATTTCTTTCTCAAGTGTATGTTGCTCTCCCTAATTTCTTTCTCTCTTTTTTTAAAATTTTTTTGTTTATATTCCTTATTTGATGCATTGCTCCTATATCTTTTTACCTTTTAAGAAGCTATGCACAAATCCTTAATCCTTTCTTTTTAAATGACTCTAACTAAAAGTGGTGTTATTGAAATTAATATTTTTAAAAAAGTGATCTTTTGAAATATTATGCCTTGTAGTAACTGATATCTGTTCTGTAGGTATTGACAACATTTACTATATCAGACATATTGCCTTCTGCTAAAGCCATTGCATCCATACGAGTACCTGATTACAACTCTGGCAAGGTATTGGGATTGTTTGGTATATATGATTGGAGAGAAATATATCATTTTGGGATATTAGTAAGTTGTTGTTTTTTGATGCAGTTAGAGGTTCAGTATCTTCATGATCATGTGGCTTTTACTACTGCCTTTGGTTTCAATCGTTCCCCTACAATTGATTTTTCTGCAACAATTGGGACTCCTGGCATTGCATTTGGGGCAGAAACAAGCTTTTCAACGGCTATTGGCAAGTTAACAAAGTACAATGCTGGTGTTTGCTTGAAAATGCCGACTTCCAATGCTTCAGTAATTTTGTAAGTATAGAAATACTTTTAATTGTTGAATGTTAAATTGACATAAGTAATGCATTTTTACAAAGTCAAATATAAGTTAAAAGGGGCATGCCCTCAAAGCTATGCCCCATAGCGCATGGGCGCTTAACTGGTCATGGGTTTGAGGAGTGCAAAGGATAGATGTACAGAGCAATCTCTTGGAAGCAAAGAGGCGATTCCAAGATTTGAACTGTGACTTTCACAAGCCATGCCCTCAAAGCTAAATATTAAATTCGGATGATTACTTTATTGGAATGAAATTCCTTCTTATTTTGGTGGGATGTTTTTAATCAGAGGTTCTTTTCTTGTTTCTTTATACTTAAGCGTTCAGCATGTAAGATTTTGCTGTTGCAACTCTGGTTGAATAACTGTTGGTTTACATGTATTGATTGTTTTGAGATTCATACTTTACAACTTATCAGGGTGTGAGTAATTTGCAATGTCAATGTTCAAAGAATTATGCCTCGGTATATAATTATTTCCTCCCTTTCTTTTTCTGTATACTTTTGTAGAGCTGACAAAGGAGACTCCATGAAGGTAATGTATTTGCATCAGCTGGAAAAGTTGAATGGGGGCGCCGTTGTAGGAGAGATTAGCAGAAGGTTCTCTACCAATGAGAACACATTGACAGTGGGATGTTCATACGTAGTCGATACACAGACGGTTGTGAAAGCAAAGCTGAACAACCACGGGAACCTTGGAGCTGTGTTGCAGCATGAGCTTACAGACAAGTCATTCTTGACTATCTCGGGTGCCTTTGAAACGAAGGCTTTGGAAAATAGCCCCAAGTTTGGCTTCTCCCTTTTGCTCAAGCCATAAATGAATTTATATATAGTGATAATGCTAAATCTCAACAGATAAAATATTCCATGTTTTTTCCCACATATTTCTTCAATCAGGTAGAACAGAGTAAGAAAGTTTAGGAAATCGATATAGATTGTCGATGCCTTCAATTTTGTTCTTATTATATTCAAATGATTGATTGGTTGTATTGAGATTGTATTGACATTGTCATGGGAATGAAATCTAAATTATTGATAGCATCTAATTTGAAACTAATTATCATTAATTAATTTTAAACTTCTGGGTGTTGCTTGAATTTATGAAGTTTGGTCTTTCAGTGAATTCACAGTTCCATATGTTGCAATTTGCATACGCATTCACCTTTGTTGATATCTCCCCATAGTGAACTCACCCCTCATCCTTTGAGCTGATTTGGGCTAAAGTCCACTTACTTGCAATTAGTAGCGCAAAATTGTAAACACTTTGTAAGCTTCTTTCAAGTTATGAACACGTTACCCTTTTTGAAATGTTGCATTAATTGCATGCAGAATCTGAGCAATTATTGCCCCCTTCTATTTTTTAGTGCTTAGCAGTCTTTGTAGACTTCCTGTCTTTGTTATGGTTCATATTATAATACAATAATTCATTATCAGTGTGAGATCATAATTACGGATTAATATATAGGAGAATCAATATTCATATTTTTTTGACCTGGAAAAATAATGAGTATAAATTTTTACTTGCCACTCATTGACAATTATTTGTTAGCTTCTAAACACCGACATTATTTTGTAATATAATATATTATAACTGTTTACTTAAGGCACCTAAAATATTTAGAGATAATGACCGGTTATTGTCTTTTTCTGGGACCCTGTTCAATCAGTCTAAATTGATTCTAATTTTATAATTTGGGATACTTTTATTTAAGAAGATTCTTTTTATCCCTCTTAATGTAGTCCTAAGAATTGTGCCTAAAAAGTCAGCATTCTTTTATTTAAGCTTTGAAGGTGGACTCGAGAAATAGTACACTAATACTAATACTCGTTCCCTAGCCCCAGCTACAAGAAATGTAAGTTAAAAGTGTTGTTGGTTGGTACTTGGTAGTAGCTGGCAACCTCCACAACCATGAAAGCTTTATTTGCCATTTTGAAATTTCTATTTTCGATGTGATTTTGTAAGAGAACAATTCTTTTAAAATAAAAAATTGGTAAAATTATTAACTATTATTAAATTTATAACTTTTATTATGTGACACCTATACTATCTTGATCTATCAAAATGATTATATCTTTTGTTAAGTAGAAGTCAATAACATGCAAAATTTATGAGTTTAATTTTGATTAGCATAAAATATTGTTCATTGACATTGAATTAGATTCATTGTTTTATATGACTATTCCAGTAGTAGGCATAAAAATATAATTAATTAGGCTACATAGACGGTATTTAATTAATAATTGTGTATTTTCCATAATATTTTCAAAGGAAACTTAATGACCATTGAATTTTTTGGCCTATGACACTTGACATGCAACCTGTAATTGTTTTTTAACTGTCCTTAGTATTTTTCAAATGCCAATCGGAAACTTCATTTTATTTACTGTCTTTCAATTTAGGATTGGTCTTATTATAACTACTACTAAAATTCATCAAACCAATATCAAGCATTAATTCGAAATAACGGAAGTTCTATCATGATTTACTTATAGGTAAGTAAGATCGTTTATTTTTTAGTTATTAATGAAATTTTGGTGTAATACTCAGATAATGTATTTTATAGTATTTTTTAAAATTATGGACGGAAGGCGTATTGTATTGTCCCACCCCTATAATTTTCAAAAACACTATAAAATATAATAATTAAGTATTATATTAAAGTTTTTTTATATAAAAAAATTAGATAATGTTAAATTAGTTGACTTTAATATATGAGACCGTAAATATTGTGAACTAAATTTATGAGTGAAGAAAGAAAGTGACGCTTGTTTTCAATAACCCTCTAATTAAGTGGTTAGACCATTTCCCAAGCCATGTCAAAAATAAAATGATGGAAGGCATCAAAGAGAAATTCAAAGAGAGAAGAAGTTTATAAATATGAAAGGGAGCAGCTAGCGATACAAATTGGGGCTAATTTTTTTATATTGTTTAAATATATGTTTAATATATTGTTATTGGAAGATTATGTATTTTTTTTTAATATGGTATTTTATTCAAATCGGACGGTCCGATTTGTTTGAAGAAAAAAGTAAACTACAAATCAGAGGATCCGATTTGTTTGAAAAAAAAAACTACAAATCGCATGATTTGTTTTGTATTTTGTATTTTTTTTATTTTTTAAAATAAAAAACAGACGGTCCGATTTTAACATTAAATTTTTTTTTATTTTCGAAATCACAAATCGAAAGCACCACTTTGTAGCTCCCATAACAAAGTTAAACACTTCTCTTCTCACATTATTGGAAAATACACTCTTCTTTCTCTCATACGAAAAACATAAAGTGCACAAATTGGAAGGTCAAAAGTTGTAACATGTATCGTGTTAGAATAGCTATACAAAACCACAGAGATATTCCCTTTTTTCTACAAAGAAAATGATAATAATCATTAATAACTGCTAAGATTTTACATAGTCAAATATGATTAGATTGATGTTATCGTGAAGCTATATATTCTGATTTGTATGTTGTAACATCTTACCTGATCCTGGAAATTATCTTGTGTCAGTATCGATAAAGACGTACCAATCTAAATCCAAGAGCATAAACAATGCAAATTAATGGAAGAACGGCAATTGGATTGAGTTGATAACGTCATTTTCAATAAATTTTAATTTATTTTTAGAAATTGTTTATAAAAATAATATTATGTTTGTTTTAAGTTTTAAAATTTATTGTTGAAATTTTTATATTTTTATCCTTATTTTGAAAATGATATTTGATATTTTCATGTTAAGAGAATAAAAATTACTATATAATATTATTTTTATATTTCTTAATTATTATATTTTTAAAATTCAAAACATATTTGTAACTTATTTTAAAAATATTAAAAATAAATTTCAACAATTTGTAGTATTAGAAAAGCAATTTAGTTCAGGAAATTTGTTGGATAAAAATATATTTTTAGTTATTATACCATTGAATTTGATAAAATAACCCAAAGACTAAGCATAAGACAATTTACAAGATGACAAGAAAGTGTTAATCAATATGGTTTAGGTGAAAATTGTTACCTGTAACTTTGATGGCACTATCCTAATTCCTAACATATGACTTTTGATTATTACTAATTACTACTTTGAGAAATCAATTCTAGAGCTAAACAGAACTACAGAAGTAATATCTTTTTAATACTGAATCAAACACACACAGAAGCTGCTTAAGCAATAATCCTTAGTAAATTAAGAAACTGTAAGTTCAACTAATCAAGTATCATTCTCATTCCAAAAATCATATTAAAAAAAAAAACATACCAAATCTAAGGATATCTCCAACAAACTAAAAGCAACTGAAAAATTAAAGAGAAGAAAGAAGATAAAAGACAAAAAGGGTGATACATTACATACATGTCTCAAACAGCAGCATAGAGATTAGGAACAAAAGAGAACCACTTGAATCCACAGCTACATTTGAGAGGCAAAGAAGGGCACCTTGGAAGCCAATGCCATGTCTTCCTTGAAACCAAGTAATACAAAATCTCAGGCCAAGTGTAGCAACAAATGCATATCATCCCTTCATGCCAAAAGCAATAAACATGTTCATAGTTATGGTAACAAACTGACACAAATTTCCTACACATAAGATCAGGTAAACTCTCAACTTCATTCCAATAATTCCCATAATCATTTTCTTCACAAAACTCCCACAATTTTATGCTCCTTGAGATTCCATTGCTCCCAACCCCACCAACCAAGTACATTTTTTTACCCTCTCCTCCATCCCCCACCAATCTCAAGAATGTAACTTGATTTGGTAACACCCCAATTGGTCTCTCCAATTTCCCAATCCCCAAATCAAATTTCACCACAGAAAATGGCTCTGGGGTTGCAAAATACAAACCCCCATTAAAGTAAACACCTTGATGCTGGCGAATGTTATCACCTAAATTAACCCCAAAACGCCCTTCAAATCTTGTCCAAGATAGCACCTTTGAGTCATAGACAAACACATTACTAGAACTTGAAGAAGGAGAAGAAGAAGAGTGAGAGAAAAGGACAAAAATTGTGTACCCTTTTGGGGTTGTAACAAAAGTGAGATGCTCAAGGTGAAGATTGAAACTTGGATATTGAATCTTTCTAGAAGTTTTTGCCAAGAGATTGCACACAAGCAAAGAACATGAGGTTGGATCGGAGAGACAGAACAACCCACCGGATGAAACAAGTGTGGTGAAGCATGATGATGATGGAGAAGAATGGTGAAGGGAGGAAGAATCATTGGTGGTGAGGGAGAGGGAGATGTTGCGCCACGTGGCGTGGTTGCAGTCATAGAGAGTGAAGTGGCTATGGTGGAACTGAGGGTGTGAGAGGAAGAGGAAGTTAGAGAAAGGTGAAGAAGAAGAAGAAGAAGAAGAAGAGTGTTTGTTTATGAAAGGAGGAGTGAAGATGAGAGACCAGAAAGACTTGCAAGTTGACCTGAGATTGAGGAAGGTTTTGAGGGGAAGAAAAGAGAGGATGTATTCTAAGATCTCTGGAGGTAGCTTGCTCCAGATTCTTGGATCCATTGGTGTTGAAGAAGATCTTGGAGAACTCTTCATGATCATGTTGTTGTTGATTCTCATCGGAGTTACCAAGATGTTTGATTATTCATCTCTAAAGTCAGAAACAACTTGCGGGGTAACGTGGACTTCAAACTTGAGTCTTAGTTCACACTTTAAGTATAGCAAGTTAGCTACCATCTCAACAGTCATTCAACCTTTTTTTTTAAATTATTTTATCCGAACATTTAATTTCACTACAGTATCTATACTTTTTTTTAACAAAAATATATAATTATATAGGATTTCGCGAGGGAGACAATGAACTATTTGTACAATGTATACAATGGGTTATTGAGTTACAAAATGAACATCTCTCATACTATCTAGAATAACCATTCGTGTAATAGCGATAATAAACATCTTCCCAAAAGTTTAAACTGATTTTGGAGTTCACCAAAGATTGAATTCTTGATCTTTCGGATCTAACGCTCTAATACCATGTCATGGTACCACTGATCCCAAAAGCTTTAACTGATGAAAAAATGTAACACTAATGATTATATCTCTAATATTCTCTAAACCTCCATTGTACACATTGTATAAATATTCCATTAATTCTTCATACTTTCCCATATATTAAATGGCTTAACCAGTGATTTGCTTGTTGAATTAAAAAATTAGTAATCTAATCAGATTAATTATCAATTTAATTTTGACAACTATTTATGAATTAGGAGATTACTCGTGCTTTGCATAGACATTATTATGCATCAAGAAAATCAATATAAAAAAATTGTAAATGCTTTATTTCCAGGTCAAATAATTTTGAAAAATAATTAACACGAATATTTTATTGAATTAAACCTTAAGTTTATTAGTATAGTTTAAATCATTATACACTGTATACGTCGCCCCTCTTCCTCGTTCAGCCTTCGTCTCGTCTCTTGCCGTACTTCAACCTTGCAGCGCCGTAACTTGAGCCCTAGCCTTGCCGCAACCCACCCTTACCTTGCCGCGACGCGCCTGGTCGCGTTCCTCATCATCTTCGAAGAGGTGGTGATTTTGTAGGCAAAAAAAAGTCGAAACTAAAAAAATTTTTCAATCCCTACCTTAAAAAATAAAATTATACTTAACCCTAAAAAAATTAACTAAATAATTTATAATTATATATTTAGATGATAGCATAAATTTATTTTTTTAGAGTGATTCAATTCTAACAACTATAAACGAAATAGCCTAATTGAAAAGTTGCTTGATTTTGGTTGGAATTCGTATTCTCTTTATGGTTATTCGGGAAAAAAAATTCTAAAATCTCTAATTTTTTTAGAGGGAAAAAAACTTTCATTTTAAATAGTAATACTAAAAAAAATGTACAGAGAAATTTGGGCGTATTGAAGAATATATATTCCGCGTTGAACGCAATCATAAACATAAATTCAAAGTCTAAATCTTTTAATTAGTGTTTACAAAGACAAAGTCATTATAGAAAAACAATTTAATATTAACACCGCCATCATCATCATCAATTAATCATCATCTCCATTGATACATAAGTGACAAGTCAAATCCAAGTAATATCATCATAGAATTCAAAACTAATATCACCCCATATATACATAGTATCTTTTGAAACCTGCATTTAGTAATTAATGATGACTCATACAATTCATGCTTATCTATGTCCGAGTCAAATTCCAACATTTTAAGATTTTGTTTTTGGGTATTCAAGATTTTTTTTTTTAATTTTAGATCATGAAAACAAATTGATTGGATTGTATGAAATGGGCTCTTTTTGGGCTTCATAAGATTTATAGTATTTATAATTTTACATTTTGTATTGACTGACCCTTTTGGGCTATTTCTTTTGGATTTTGTTTTTTGGACAATTCTTTTCGGTAAGAGAAATTATTTATTCTTCTAAATATCTGTTTAATTTCAAGACATTAGAAATTGCCTATTTTTCCCTGACAAAAAAAAAAAAAAAAAAAGAAATTGCCTATTTTTCATTTCATTTTGTATTAGACAATGTTTAAGAACATCTCATGTCATAAAACCACTCATCCCAAAGGTTTAAAATGATTTTGGGGTTCACCAAGAATCGAACTCTTGACATTTCGAATCTAACACTCTAATACCATATCATGAAACCACTCATCCAAAAGCGTAACCTGACAGGACAATGTAACACTAATTGTCATATCTCTAATATTTTCTAAATCTCCATTGCATTGTACACTTAGACCATTAACTCCCTATACTTTCTCTATGCATCAACTTTGTGTAATTTGAATGGAATATATATCGAACTTAAATTTTGATTTAAAGTGGTAGGTTTTTTGAGCTTTCGGTAGAACCTACACACGAATTCATCAGCAGAACACCGACTCAAATCTTGTCAAGCATAAAACTTGATTCCTTATTAGTATTAATAATTCATAGTTGCCACAATATTCTCTACACTCTTTCTCAGTTAGTTGGGGCATCTTTTGTTATTAGTCCATTGAATTAGAATGAAATATTGGCCTAAAAGACCAACCACGTGGTACTAATATTAATAGATTCTCCCAAGTCTTTTTTGCTTTATTCCTTATTATATATTTAACCATTTTTCATTATGAGTATCCAAGCAAAAATCATATAGCAATAATATTAATATAGAGATTGCTATTATTATGGAGAGAGGATCAAGTGACATAGTTACTAAGAAGACATGGTTATTCAAGAAGCTAAGGAAGAAATCATGGAGTTGGAAGTTTTTAATGTCTTCATTGAAGTGGAAGAAGCTTTGTTGGCCACTTTCTTTCATAGATGATATGATTTTCAAAATTGTGTCAATTTTTGAAGCTATTGCATTGGTCTCAATGCTCTCTTTTTTCTATCTTTGTTGTGGCTGTAGTTTCTAATTAGTTGATATTGCATTGCACAGTTTTTTTTTTTTTTTTTTTAATTTAGAGTAAAGTATTGTTTTTGTCCCGACATTTGAGATAAATCCTATTTGTGTCTCTAACGTTTAAATTGTCCTATTTGTATCCCTAACGTTTGTAAAAGTGATTCAATGTTATCCTGCCGTCAATTACACATCATGAACGCTTTAGTTTGAGTTTTAAAAATCTCTTCTTGAAATTAGAATACAAATGTCTAGGATAGAATCGATGATCCACTCCAAAAAATAGCTCATCAAAAGTTGAAACTAATTCCTACAACATTTACATAATTCACTTTTTTAGGAACATAATTGAATCTAAACACAAATAGTGGGTATAATATTAAAATCGAGCACATCCAAGGGAGACCTAATTGAGAATGAATACATCCAAGTGAGAATAATTGAAAAATATAATCTGATTTGTTAGTGTAATTGATAGTAGGATAACATTGAATCACGTTTATAAACGTTAGGAATATAAATAGGACGATTTAAACGTTAGGAACACAAATAAAACTTACCCCAAACGTTGGGGACAAAAACGATACTTTACTCTTTAATTTATAATGAACAATAACCTTGTTATTAGGAACACTATATATTATTCATCTATAAGATTTTGTTTTTTGTTTTTTGCTGTTATAGCTTGATATCTTTTAATATACATTGAAAATAAATTTGTGAGCAACCCTAAGGAAAACATTATTTTGGAAATTAAAGATTTAACTAACAAGTATCCAATTCATTTACTATCATATAAGAAATTTATAGATTTTTTTTTCAAAATAAATAATATTAAGTGGTGCTCGTAAAATATTTATTAACAAAACTTAGACTAAAAGCTTGTTGAACCTCCACCCAATTGCACCCAATTGCAAGTCACAATCATGGAGGTTTAATTTATTATGAGTTGACAAAAGTCAACCACAAAAATTCAACATTTTCAAGATTTATTTTGTAAAATTAAAACATTTTCTCTCCTCCCTATAAAAACACTATATCTTAATAAAATGTATCAACCAAGTTGCTTCAAAATATGATGAATTCTGCTATTCTCACTGATTGTAGCAGATGATGAACTCTTAAAGGGGAAGGAACAATGGAGTTGCTTCAAGGACAAGTTACCACTCTCAAGAAGGGGATTATGAAGGGATCATAAACACTGGAATCTTTAACTTTTTGTGGCAGTGAATGAAGAAGTTGAACACTTTATATGGCAACAGGTTAACAAGGAATTCAATGTAATTGGGATCACACACATCATTTTAACCCTAATGTTAGTAAGTTCTAATTTTTAAATCCTTGTTTTGAGTACAATACTCCATCATTTTTTTTTAGTTTTATGCATTGAGGATATTTATATAACGAGGAGTGCTAGGTAAATAATGACCATTTTGAACAACATGAACAACAATCACCAATCAAATAAAAATACACTACATCCTAATTTAATGCTACTAATTAAATTTAAGATTAATTTACTCTTTTAACCCTATTATTCATATTGTTCACACATTGTTCAAAAATATTGTTGGTTACCTATACTTTTCCTTATATAATTTGTATTAGGTGCTACTGTTTTTACCGAAAATATTAGCGCTCCACCACCATTTTTACGCAATATTCCACTAGAAGTATTGGCCTTCCACTATTTTATTTTTATGTATCTCTTCATGTACGAAATGTTTTTTTTTTTTATGTTCTTTTTAACACATTCATGAAAGTGGCAAGTTCGTAAGAAAATTTTAAACTGATTAAAATGAACAAAATACTATTATATTCATGAAAATATGTAAAAAGAGATAATGACTGAATATAGATCTAAAACACATTTTAACAAAACTAGTTGAGCAAATTTAAAAACAAAATTTTTAAAAGACACTGATTTAAATTATGAGTATAAATAATTTAAAAATAAGTGAAATTAGGTAATGTAAAATTAATATTCAATATTAAAGGGTATTTATTATCATCGTTATTTTAACGTGTAAAAAAATTATATTTTTTGAATCATTTATTCAAAAACTATAATTTTAAAATAAATACTTCTATAACAAAAAATTTAAACACAAAATAATTTATTCATAAATTACTATTAATAAAAACCCTTATATTTTAAAGGGAACTTATTTAAAAAGTTTACACCTAAGTCAAATTTGTTTGCCTCATACTCTCATGAATATACTAAAGATTTTCCTAACCAAAGTAAAGTGGTATCAAATGTAAAGAGAGTAAATCATTTCTTATTTTTTGAAATAAACTATGCTTATAACTAAAAAGAAAAAAAACATAACTGGGATTTTGTATAAAAATAATGCGAGCTTTAGCTTCCAACATTGTCTTGTTCTTCAACCATGTTTGTGTTTGTCTTCTCAGCTTGTTGAGTTGGATTCATATCTTGAATATTATTATCCACATGCTCTGCCTCTACACCTTCTTTGCATGCTTATTGTTGACATCAAATATGTTAGCATATCAGTCAAAATAAATAAATAAATAAACTCATTTGGATTAAGCAACTTATGAGGATCCATCATCCACCTAAAATTTCAATCTTACCAACATCGATATGTTTTGAATAATGGAAATACAAACTATTTTACCAAGCTGCTGTAAAACATATTTTTTTTTAAAAAAAAGAAAAAAGAAAAAAGTATCCGTCGGATCAGTAAATGCTAAGTAATAAAACTTTTGATGAGCAGAAAAGATTAGTCACTAAATTAGACTCATATATTTATACATATTGTTTGACATATTATTTTAACAAAGTTTTGGATCTCTAGAAATAATAAAAAATGTAACAGTAAAATAATCAAATCTTTTCTAACAGTATAAACAAAATTTTCCATAATTATTAGTTACGTATCTTATATAATGACTTATTTTTAGCATATAATATGAAAAAATTCTTAAATATTTTCTGTGCACTGAAGTAATAATTAAATGACAAGTCAAGTATTTATAATAAAACGACTATATCACGTATATACTAAAATTAGTTACTAAAATAAATTTTTAGTGTATATTTTTTAAAAATATATATTAAAATATAAATATACATTAAAAATAAATTAAATTACACATATATGTATATAAATTTATATATAAATATATTAAAAATAGCATTTTTGATAAGCAAGTTAGCATATGTATTATGTAACATAGATTGATAAGAGAGAATAAACCTTTTTGTTTACATGGTTGGTTATCTTGAAGAAGACAATGGTCCAGCCCCGCGAGAAGAAGTTCCATACCGCCGGCAAGGGTGGCAAAGGCAGCAGCGGCAGGGAGGCCACGGCGGGCTGAGAGCAGCCCTATGGCAGCAGCATCAGCAACAATGGTAGTTTTCCATGAGTCATCATAATTCCGTTTAAGAGCAACGGACGATGCATATATTAAGGTGTCGCTGAGTAGGGACCAGGCACCAAACTTGCCGGCGACACCCAGCGTGTTGAGGCGCACTGCGCGGAACGCACAACCGAGGCGGGGGGAGCCACCGCCGTCCAATGCTCTGAGAAAGTGGTAGGCGGAGCCCCCAATAAGCCCGAAATGGAAATTCAAGCCAGTTGCATAGGCAGTTTCACAAAACCGCCCTTTCGGGGATTGATCCTTCGTTAAAACAACTGTACATACAGAAGCAATTTTTCAAATAACAAACACAGAACATAACAATTACAGACAATTTGGATTCTAAATTTACGAGAGGAAATGTTAAAAATTATCAAAATTTATTATTTTTTATTATAATTTAGTTATTAAATCAATTTTTTTAATTTAATTTAATAATTTAATAATACATTTTAAACTCATACTTCTAATATTAATATTTTATCTTATACTCTTAAATTAATTTTAATTTAACTCTTTAATTTTTTTTATTTATAATTTTAAATGACTCTACAAATTTTATAAAATTTTTATTAAATCTCAACTTTAAGATTTAAATCTCGTGAAGATTTCATATTTATTTTATAAGGTAAATATTATAGTGCCTAAAAAGTGGTGTTTATTTACTAAAAAATGTTAAAAGATAATATTTAATTTAAAAGATATAACAATAAATAATTTTTAAAAAATTAAAATTTGGTGAAAAGTCAGGTGACTTCACGTGAAGTTGATATCTGCTAGTCATTGAATAAAAGTTTAGTTAAATCAGTCAAATCATTTAACGGCTCTCAGGTATCAACTTCATGTGAAGTCGACTGCATCTGAGTTTTCATCTTAAAATTTATTATAAAAGATAAATTAGACAAAATTTAAACACCAATTCATAGACACCATGAAATTAGCCTTTTATAGTAATACTTGCATGAGTGCACTTTCTTGTTTTTTTTTTTTTACCAGAAAAAATAAATTTTATATTGAGAAAAGTAGCAAGAAAAACACTTGATCAAGAACTTGCAATGGAAGCACGTACACGTGTACCTTTTTGTGTATCTTGAATATCCTGGATTGGGCGTAGCCATTTGTCGTGGGCCTTGTGAAGAGCACAAGCACTGCCAACAACGGCGGCGAGGATGCTTGCATAGGGTCGGAGACGCACGTTCTGGCACGCGCTTCCAAGGCGGTGGAAGGTACTAACACCTTTGGGAGAAGCATGTAAGCCTTTAAGAAACTGGAATGCAGTGTCCCCAGCTACACCAATCTGGAATCCAAGGCCTGTTGCGGTCACAACATTGTAATAGCGACTCAGATCCGGTTCGGTTTTGGTTTTGGGATTGGAGGTCTCAGCCATCTTGACTATGGGAGAATGCTGATGCTAAGGGTATGTTTCAAATTGATTAAAACAGAGATTACTCCAACCTTTTAAATGAAGTACGATTCTATCAATTTTGGAACAAAATCTTTATAATAATTGTAGAAATTTGAATCCATTCTTCTTTGACAAGAAATGTTTTTTTTAAAGTGAAAAAGATCTTTTTTTTTGTTCAGTTATCTTTTTTTAAAAGATCTTATGGAGAAGTAAAAGTAATTTTATGTTTGGGTATCTCATGCAAAAAGATCTTTTTATCTATCAATTATATTTGGGTATAATGTTATAAAAGTACTTTTTTGTTTATTTATTAGATTAAAAAGCATCTTTTTTTAAGAGAAAAATATCTTTTAAAAAAAGATATAAATTACAACTTTTCAAAAAAGATTTTTTTTTCTAGTGCTTTTACTTTTACTACTAGAAATTTACCAAACACGCTAAAAAATAAAAAAAGATCTTTTTCATTGAAAAAATATCTTTTTTAATCAAAATAATGGCGCCCAAACAATCACATAGCATATTTGGAAACCTCTTTACAGTGTTTTAAACCAAAAAAAAATTAAATTAATTTAAATGAAATTCAATTCAATTTTAATATTTTCTCAAAAAATTACTTCTTACTCAATCGTATTTAATTTAAAATTCTATCTATTTTTAATATATAAAAGTTTATAAATAAGTTTACCCACATTACTTTTAAGACATTTTTTTTCTCCTATTGATGTCATTTCAGCAATATCACTTACTTGACAAAATTTTAGAATTAACCACTCAATTTTTACCAAATCAACTATTATTTTCAAATCAACAATATATATATATATATATATATATATATATATATATGCAAAAGAATATATAAGTAATAGAAATATATACAAATTATGGTGCAAAATTACTAATGACAATAATTATAAATTAATAATATCTAACCAAATTTGTAACTTACACGGACATTGAATTCATATCCCTATATTTATTATATCTTATCGTTATAAATAATACAATAAATTTATAACCTCATAATTAATTTATTAATTTCTATAAATAACTCATTAAACGTAATAAAATTCATATTACAAATGTCATAATAATATTATTAATCATAATAAATTTAACGTTACAAATATTCAAAATCCATACTATTTGAACTATTTATACGTCTCTTATCACTGTTCCTTTTCCAAATTACAAACATCTCAAACTTATTCAATGAAGCATCATTCTTTGGATAATATCACCAAATAAATCGACAATTTGTTTATCAAAATTCTTGTGGTTTGTCTATGGAAAACATTAACACCCACAAATGAAAAGGAGCCTCTTTACTTAGAAATGATTATATTAAATGACAAGATACAAAAACAAACATATTTATTGTATTTTTAAATTGAATTTACGAACAAAATACTTTAATTATTTTTTCTTTTTATACTTTTTATATTATTTTATAATACTTTATATATAATTATAATTTAATATCGTTAAAATTATACTTCTTTCAATATGCTATTCATTGTTTCTTTTCTAATAACTTAAAAAAATGTAATCAATTGTTTAACTAATTATTAACTATGATTTACTAACACTGCAGGGACACCTCTTCATGTAATTGTGAAAAAAAAATGATGAAAAAATTTCAAACATTTTTACAAGAAGGAAAAGTTTATACTATAAAAAATTTGAAAATAGAAGATGCAAATGGTTTGTATAGACCAATTAAAGGTATAATGAAAGCAAACCTTTTACTCACAACTGTTGTGAACGAAATTAAAGATCCAATTTTAAACATTCTCCAACACTATTTTGAATTTGCATTACTTGAAACATTATCTGAAGAGTGGGTCAAAGAAAAATATTAACGGGTAATTTTATTTTATATTATTTCAATTATTCTTATTAAAAATAACTTATTTACAAAAAATTCTACACATTTTTGTTCTTTTTATTGTAGATATCATTCGAAAACTGCATGCACATCAAGAGATTAAGGAGAAAGAAAATCATATAAATTCAAAACACATATTCGGAAGAAAGAAGAAAGCAACAACTCAAACAACAACCAATATAAAAAAGGAGGATGAGCGCCACATAAAAAAAGACTAAGTCCATAAACTAAAACAAATACAAAAATCAAACCACCAAATAAAAATGTTACTTTGTACAACTCCAACATCCAAATCTTTTGTACTACAAATTATTTTAAATAAAACAACTTTCAAATTTAACTTTAGTTTACACATATTTAATTTAATTATACAAAACATAACAATTTTTAATAGTTATTATATACTATCATTAATTTATCACCTCGCGCATCGCGCGGGTCTTATTCTAGTTCTATTATAATTTCACTTAAAATATAAAATATCTAAAATATTTATCAATTCAACTAGGTATCCTTTAAAAATTGTACAATATTCAATTTTTTATTACAATAATTAAAAAAAATAAAACAAATACATTTAAATAAATTTGGCGTCTTTTTAAAATTGAATACACATCTAAAATACAAACTAAATAAAACTAAAATTAAAATTTAAAATTTATATTTCAGTTTTATTATTTTTAATTATTAACAGATTATCATTTAAATACACTTCCAAAAATATAAATTCAGTAAAATTAAAGATTTTAATTCGTCTGTGTGATTATTTGTCCGTGCTGCCATCCTCCTCGGCGCCGACGCGTCATCCCCAGTGCCGTTCATCCGCTTCGCCGTTCTTCTGCAACGCCGTCGTCCACCTCGCTCATCTTTGGCATCGCCTTCCTCTTCGCTGCTCAGTTCGCAGCCTCGCTTCGTCCTACTCCTTGTCGTGTTAGTCTTCATCAGCGTCGCTAATCCTTCTGCATTGGAAGTGGACCATAAGTATTTTGGATGTCCTAATTTGCATTGGAGAATGATTTAGATAGAAAAACAACTTAAAAATCACAATCTTCAAATTGTCAATACTGTTATATATGTAATTACGGCCACCAAAAGTGTTTAAATTTTTTATTTATGATTTTGAATGTATTTTAAAAATATTTTATGTATCACTTAACAGAATTTAATTCAATTCTATATTATTAAAAGTTTTTAAACAGGTTAATAATATTTCAATAACTTTTTTTTTCTATGTTTCAATAACATATAGTAAAGGCTAACATTATTTGGAAATTATTAATTTTTGTATTTGGATAATTTAAAGTCTTTTTAGTAAACTTAATCTTACACCTTACTAAGGTGGAACTGTGGAAGTAGCCTCGATTACTCGATAGAGCTTGTGGCTCAACTTGTTTTAGGATTAATTAGACTCAGGTAATTTTATTAAACAGATTAGATTTAGTTATTTTATAAAGCCTATTTGTTAAAAGACTAGACCATAGACTTAAAAAAACTATAAAACTCATTAGTTGGCTCGTCAAAATTATTTTTATAAAAATAATTTTTTTTAATTTAAATTTTTAACTATTTATTTATATTAAATAAAAAAAATCTAAAAAAAATCAATAGGCAAGATGGTTAAAATTATAGTTTTTTTTTTTAATTTTGTATAAATTCTAAATATGATTATGAAATGTGACTAAAGATTGATATATAAATAAATTATTCTTTATAAAATATAAATTATAAAATTTAGAATAAATTTAATGTCATTTAGATTTTTTAAGTTTATTATTTTAGTTTTTAATTCACAAAACAAACTTTTTAAATAGATTTGTGGACTTGTCGGAGTTTAAACAGATCAACTTCGAGCTTAAAGAAAAATTCTATAAAAAATAATAGACGTAGGCATGGGCCATCTATTACAACATGAATCAGGTTTGTATTCTGCCTATTTCCACCTGCATGAGCATAGACCTTAAAAATTAAAATCAAACTCTTGCCAATTAATGCAATAATGTTCAGAGAAAATAGAAAGTGATATAAAATATTTGGGAAGTAATTTTCAACAATCAGAGTGGCGCAGCGGAAGCGTGGTGGGCCCATAACCCACAGGTCCCTGGATCGAAACCAGGCTCTGATAAATTAGAGAACTTTTTTTTTTTCCATTTTTGGCAACTGGCATCCATATCAACCATCTAATGGCTAGTCCTAGTAACAATGGACATTAAAAACATGGTTATATGTGCCAAACAAGACCACAAATCCGGCAAGCAACAATGGAAGTGTTATTTTCCGGATTTGCACTAGACATTGATTTACTATTTGGCATGCCATTGATCATAACTTCTTCGGATTTGGTCGCAGTGCAGTTGCATTAACATCATCTGTGACGGAGAAAAGAAATGTTGAGTTGTTGACAATTATACAACCACTATTGAGAACAGAGACCAGCCAAAAACATAAAGCATACGAAATAACTAATCATGTGTGGTTAATACAACATGCTCAGAGTTTGAAATTAAAGGACGTCCCAAAAAAATAATAAAATGTAAAACGCTTAAACTCAGTGCTTTAGATCAATTATTTTTAAATTTTATAGTCCCCAAATTTATATTTGTTATAAATTTATTGTTTTTTCACTTAATTTTACATGTTAAATAACAAAAATTCTATGTATACACTAAAAATAAATCACCAAATTCATTTTAAATATATTTTATATTTTTATGATTAATTCAGTCATTGATTTTTTGCATGCACGTATTCTAGTCGATTAAATAATAGTGACATCTCATAATACGTTTGGGATAACGTTGACACAAACACACAACATCAATTAATAAAATGAAAAATTAAAAATAAATTATCTTGGAAACGGAAATTTTGGTTTAGATTGCTAACTGAAGATATTGGCGTAAATGAATAGATTCTAATATGGTTATAGATTTGGATGGCGGCGGAGATTAAGAGAAGAGTGGGATAGCGGTAGTGACAATTGACATGCTGACTGCAAAGGAGGAGTTATAAATATATTACAGGTAAAATTAGTATTTCATAAACTAATATTTTGACTTCTAAGGAGGAGTTATATATATATATTACAGGTAAATTAGTATTTCATAAACTAATATTTTGACTTCTCCTCATAACTTTATTTTCACACTACATTTTATTCAAATTTCATTCATTACATAATTACAAATCCTATTTCATCCACAACAACTATCATAGTATCATGCCCACTCAAAGTTCATTTCTTTTGGAAGAACCAAAGCGATGAGGCAATCAGATGGATGTGGTGCAATAGAAAGCAAAGTGCATGTTTCAGGCGAGTATGGGAGTATGAACAGCAGCCTTGCCCACATGGATTTTGCGGCTGGGATTTTAATGACTCCGGCACAATCCCTCTGCTTTAAGTATGTTATGAAATCCTGAAACTGGTGAACAAATATAGGAGGATCAATGACATGAATGAGGCTCGGTTAACCACAAAATACATTTCCCAATTCACTGTTAAATGGTTAATAGCATATAGACTAAGATTTTTTTTTTCTTTTTGGGTGCACATATTTAGAGTAAGATTTAAAAACAATAGAGGACCGCAAAAGGGGATGGATCTCATGTTGTAAATAAGTATATTAATTAATTTTTCTTTAAAGAAAGAAGTATATTTCATACATACCCGTTTGTGTTCACTTGGGGAAGATGGGATTAAACGGCACACTTCCCTCTGCATAGAAGCCAATGCCATGAAAGCATAGTTAGTTTCAAAAAATGGATGGCAAATGCAGACGCAACTCCTAACATTTCATGGCTGCCGAGAAGAAAAAGACTACCAAAGTAATTCTAGCAAATAAAACACAAACTTCACAAAGGATTTTTTTTTTTTTTTTGTTATTTCAGAAATTTTAGATATATTAGCTATTGAGGATTTTAATAAGTGAAAGACTAATCTAACCAAAGAGATATAAAGAAACATTAAATGGAAGATCAAAACACGATGTTGAAATGCAAGGAGAGTAGGCTAAATGAATGCTGTTCATACTTAATTTTGGATATAATTCACATGCATACATTGGCTTAAGCAATCTCAAAGATAGATATTCAATTCCTAATGTTCGATAATCAAACAATAGCAAAAATCCTCAAATAATTCAACTACTAAGGCAAGCAAACCAGATCTAAGAATTAAAAATAAACTAGGATAGCTATTCCAAGTAGGGCTAGGTGTAGGAGTCTAAACAACTGAAATAGAAAATTTCAAAATTATTGATAATAATAATAACTAGACTGATAATAATAGCTAGATCCTAACTCCCCATGAAACAGTGAGCATGAGATGGTTGGGAAGGGAAGATCAGCCAAAGGATATTTGAAAACTTACCCTATTAGGTGGTGTAGCTGCAAATGTTGATTTCACATGTCGAATATCAGTGCGTTTAGTCATGTCTAGTTTTGTGGGCCACCTGCAACAGAGGAACATCTATTTAAACTGGCCTAAATTAAAGAAAACGAGATTTTGAACGTTAAGGAAACAAAGATGATTCATACTCAGAAGGTTCAGGTGTGGCATTTGTGTATTTGCAAACATTTGAATCTGCTCGGCATGCATAAATTGTGCAGTAGTTAACCCCGCTTTTACAAAGAGCCCCCTGCCACTGATACTGCAGAGACTGCCCTGAACATTCCATACTAACTGCTTCCTGAGCAGGCAATGGTGGAGGAGGAGGTGGAGGAGAACCAGGTGGTGGAGGAACCATGGGTGGCTGAGTTTGGGGCAAGGGTGGTGGAGAAGGCAGACGTGCAGGTGGAGGTGGAGGTGGAGGTGGAGGTGGAATTTCAAGCTGAGGATGTGGTAAGGAAGCCAAAGGTGGTGCCATTACTGGTGGGGGCATCAGCTGGCCATAAGGATGCATTGGGGTTCCCTGGATGTGAGCAAGTGGAGTTACTGAAGCAGGTATAAATGGTAAATGATTATTAGGCATCACTCCAGGCGTGAAGTGATTGGCAGGTAAAGGATTATTTATTCCACGTGGATCCCACGGACCATTTGGAGGGGCATAAACAGGGCGAACGAAGGGAGCTGACTGAATTTGTTGTGGTGGCGGAATGGAAGGTCCTTGAGTTCCAGAGTACATATGTTGAATGTTAGCTGGTATATAAATAACCCAATTTTCAAAATTGAACACAATTCAGAATACAGTATTTGCACTTATATGTGTAAAATATCTCCAGAAAAAGCAAAACCAGAACGATTTAGCCAGCATAAAAATATTACCTCCTTGATGAGTGTCTAGTGATACATTATCATAACCATCAGTTTTCCTTGCTCCAACTTCTGGCATGTTACTGGAACCAGGAAAATGCCAGTTCGACTGGGGTGGAGGTGCACGGTGTATTCCACTACTGTGATTCTGGGAATTTGTTCTGGGGGATACAAGTTCCATGGAGTTGCCCTCTGGTTTGGCTGAAGAAGGTCCGGCAGTCTGATTTCCAGATTTACTTCATAAAAACGAGAGAACAATAACCACATAAGTTAGTAAGTACATAACCATCCCGAGGGCTTATTTTAAACAAACTGAAAGCTGTCAAAGAAATGACAACCCTTGGTCACTAATGGAAACAGAGTTCATGATCAAGCAACTTCTGTAAAACAATTATTTCACATCACCGAATAACACTTTTTTGGGAATGCATATAATAGAAGAATTAATGTTGGAATGTATATTCTATTTTATTTATATGTCAAGGTTCTTTGAAGAGCAAAAACTGTTATGCGAAGCCTCATTATGGGTTTCACCATAACAGAGCCATACTCTGGTGAAATTCAATATTTAACTTAGATGTAGAAGAATCAAAGGTGGCAAGGATTACACTCCTACATCCTATCTAACTAATGGTAATGAAGGTTTGAGCGTGGTTTTTAATATTGAATCAAACCTCCTGCAAACTTAAACCACATGAATGGTTTCATATCTTAAAACACCCTTCTCTGTACTTGTAGACTATTAACAAATCAACTTTCTCATTCACGAATTTGTTGTTTTGTGTTTGGAGGGAAAAGGAGGGGGGAGGGGAATGAAAAACATGAACTAACCACGTAAATCATTAAATATACTTGTGTTTGTGTGTGGACTAAAATTAAAGAAATCTTGTCTCACCTGAATTCTACTTGGAAGAACAACCCTGGACAACTACGAAGATTCTTTAGAACAGAAACTGCACCATCAGTATTACTGCATTCAACAAACCAACCACACGGCATCTGCATGTTTGCCTGTGTCAACCGCAAAATGGAGCCAGAGCCTCCAATAGCAAGATTGCAGATAGTCATTAGTTCATCGTCTGTGAGGAATGGAGAGCTACTCCATGGAATAGTTATCCACAAAGTACTGGATGGTGCTGTATCTTCATCACGCATCGAAGGAGCATAACTGTTACCAGTTCCAGTCATATAGTGATCATGGAGACCTATGTTTTGATTAATATTGTATTTTGTACACAATGAAGCTAGCAACGAAGACAAGTGAGACATCCTTGTGCGAGAACTGTCAGCAGGGCTCACAGGTAAGGTTCGAGCATGAGGTGATCCAGAAATACCATGTGACATGTTTGTTGGGATGCTAACTTTAAGGTCAGGATGGGAAGGGGCAGATGCAGACCTTGAACCGTCCATATACGGGTGCCCAATTCCAGCATTAACTGTTCCTGGGACAAAATGCAAGTTATAGTTGCTTCTTTCTCTTCGAAACTGTCTCAGATGCAACATGACAGAGGTAGCTTCTTCAGGAGTTTCAAATTCCATAAGTAATGCACACTCACAGCTGAGATCAATAAGTGCAGGAGGACCTTTATGGATTACTTTTCTTGATTCATGTAGGATCTCATCCTTGGCCCATTGAGAAGAAATATTTCCAACATAGATATGAGAACTAGAGCCAACTGCAACACCATTCATTGCACCCCTAGTTCCAAATCCTGTATCGATGAATTTTACACGACACGGGAAGTTTCCCGGTAGATAGTGTCTAGCTTTGATTGCATCAATGATTCTTCTGTACTCAACAAAGGCAAAACCTTTCATGGGGAAGAAAACAAACCGTTCAATTTGACCATATCTTTCTGATTGAAACCTAATATGGCTTTCAGGCACGTCAGGTGGTATAAAACCAACCCAGAGCCTTGTTGAAGCAGAGACAATATCCATGGCAGCAGGATCCCCATCAAAGCACCAGACAGTTTGACTTTTTGTTGAAGCAGCTGATGACATAAAATGGTGATTAGGAGATATCATAATGCTTCTAACACTCCACTAGAACATCTCAATGGAGGTGAATTGAACTAAAATTTAGAACATGGTTTTTCTCAACATTTGGTAAATCATTTATACCTTCAAATGAATTACTCCTAGAGCCAAATGGTGTCTTCATTGAAGATGAGGTTATTTGATGGGTTGCTGAATCCCTAGGTGTGGAACATCTAGCATGGGACATACTCCCTCCCTCCCCCATCTCAATGCCCATGGGCCTTGAAGCTCCATTGTCGAAATGTGAACCTACTTTTGATACAGGGTTGGTGCCAAGAGAAACTGCAAAGCAATTAGCTATCAGATACTAACTCTGGTCTCAAATAAGTGTCCATTTTAATTACGCACATGGATTACGGAAAAATTGAGAACTTCTTGATTTTAGATGATATTAAATTGATTGTACTAAACCACCCTTATAAACTACTCTTGTCTTATACTTGCTATCTCTTCCCGCTTATTCTCTCTCCTTCATTTAATAGGGTTATTACAGGAAAAATTAATTGATACTGTCTAACTTCTCTAATTGACACTTATTTGAGACCAAATAAAATTTTAATAATAAGCATTTAAGCATTTAGGTGGGACCGATATAGTATTTAAAAACAATCATTAGAAGACCCAAACATTAACTCTTAATTTGCTACCTCTTCCAGATGTTTCACCAATACTGTCACGTTCCTCTGAAATCCTAGGTACCGCATAGTTCCTATTTGTGTAAATCGAAGAATCAGATCTATCTTCATCACTATCTAGTTGGTAGTCTTCCAAATCAGTTTGTGGAACAAACTTTCCAAGAATTCCTAGAAGTACTGCTGTAATTTCCATTGAAGCAGTAGTAGGCAAGTCCAATAACTTCTTACATTTGCGTGACATCCATTTCTGTAGTGAGGGATCTTTGTCAAGGACCTGTATGGAGAAAGGCAATGAAAAGGCATCACAAGTAACAAGCAATCAGAACTAGAAACTTACAGTTAAATGGATTCAAGCAAAAGTTCTTAAACAGACATCCTTCAATATCACCAGCAATGACGATGCTAGTAAGTTCTAAAAAATAGAAAAAACAGTGCAAGCAAAAAGATCAATAACAACTCATACAAAGTATAGATCAATTAATTGTTTTCCTTGAAGAAAACAAGGAACTAAGGAGAATCATTTTTTATGCTGCTTAAATATAATCACTTTACTCACATCTAGAACAGAGGGGTAGAAATCATCACTCGCTAAATTATTATAACACGCATGAAATTGCATTTAAAATTTATTAGGGGCCTTGCATTTTAATATGAAATATTACCAGTGTGAGCAAGCAACTCTTTGGAATAGACGAATCAACACCGGCAACTCGGTTGACATCTGTCATTATTTCCTCATCAACCTCGTTTTCGCGGATAGCTGAATCTGTTGAACCTGTACCTGGCTTAGATCCGCCATTAACATTATCCAAAAGGCAAACTGCTTCATCAACCAAAACATTTCTAGTCACCAGGCTCAGAAAACATTGTCCTTGTTCAGAGGCACCCTCCTTTGTGGCAGAGCCTAAGAGCTCCAAACAAGCTGCAAGCATGTCTTTTGGGCAAGAGAAGAATATCCAAAATAAACATACTGCATGGAGTTTTGACAATTTAGTCAATGAGGACTCATCTTCATCTAAAACTTTTTGCTTCAACTTAGAAAATTCATCAGGGGAATCTTGCATTTTCAGGAAACTCTTATCGAACACCTGTAAGGCGTCCTTTCCCTCAAGTAAAGATATGAAAAAGAATAGCACATTCTGAAAAACTGCAGAGCAAATTCCTCTGATTACAGCAGATTTTGGTGCCACTGAAGAAGCAGCACAGCAAATATCAGCTAAGCCAAAAATACAAGCTCTAGCAGTTTCAAATGCAACACCATCAGCATCTTCTCCTCTACTGATTAGTGTGGAACTCCAGTTATACATATTGATAACCACTTTAGCAGCAGCTTCTAAAGCTGTTGGACAGCGGAATGCATATCGAGGAATAACATCAGCCGCGATTCTTTGTGCACTCAAACAACCTGTCACAATGTAAAAGTTTCATTATTGGCTAGAGAATTTCAACCAGGAAAATTTTCTATCCTTTACTCAATTGTTGGAAATAGAGCATTGATTATTTGCAGTTTAAGTACTCAATCAGGAGCAAATCAGAAAACAGCAAATAGTTGTTTTCTCCATTTCCAATGGGCAAAGGTAGAAAACACAACAGCAACTATGTAAATGTAATATTGTAATTATTGCAAAAACTGTATCAACCAAAATCATTGTCTAATATTTGAAAAGACTTAATAATTTTCTATAAATGGAAATGGAAAAATAAAAATAGAGATATGTTTCCCAATGAAAAGTACAAATAAATAGATCTCATATGTGTGCCACATGTCCAATATCAGCACTTGCTTGGTTACACATGGGTATTTACCCAATACTTAATTTTAAAACCTTGCTATTCAATAACCCTGGTACATGTTAATCATTATAAAAAGCACATATTTACAGCTAAATCAATTTATAAAGGTGCATTCTTGAAAATATTGAAATAACAAATTAAGGAAATTCTATTTGTCTTATGATTAACATTGCTATACCCCTCCCTTACCCATACTCTAGTTTTTAGAAATTTTTCCATATTATCCAATACCTATATCTGTGCCAGTATCAGCAGGAATACTAATACCTGTATACATGCAACAATCCCAAACCAAAAGAATTGCAGCTCTCAAACAAGTATTAATACTTAAACTAATGTATGAGAAAACATTAACATCTTGTGATTTGTAGCACATAACTACATATCAGTAAAGATGACATTTAAGCATTTCCATTCAACAAAACATTCATTTAAGCATTTAAGAATATCCTACAACTGTATATTTGACACTGTTCTTTGTAAAATACATCATAGAGACTTGGCAAAATTTAAAATAATTGAAATAATTAAAACTTAACGGCTCAACAGAGCATCCGAAATGAAATGATCTACAAATCCCACCAAAAGCAGCAAGGATAAGATTTCTTAATGCAAAATTCATTCTTAATAATATATCTTTCAAGAAAGAAAAGAAATTTTTTCATCTAAATATGTTAAACACGAGGTTAAATCTCGCACAGCAGAAGACAGTCACAAAATAACATTTTTTTTTGGGCTAGACCAGTGAATTCAAGTCAAAATCTTCTCAAATAAAGGTTCCCTAATGAATTTGTGGCAACGTTCCCCTTCCCTAAAATTAATGACAATTCCATAATTTCATCACAATCAAATCCAACACAAGATCGCAATCAACATAGTAAATCAAATTCGACGAAAATCATTCATGTTGATCAAATTCATAAGCCATAACCGCAATAGTTACCTTTGGCAGCAGATATCAGAGCAAGATAGCTCTGTTCAAGGTCAGACATGAATGAACCCTCTTTATTCAACAAGCATAATTTCATTTGCTTATAGCATTCAAACATGTCTCTAATCTCACCCTGGTTCCGGCACTTCGCAAGATTCTCCTCTAAAGGAAATAGTGGGATCACCGACGGAGGTAGGGTTGGTTTAGAGTGTTGTGATAGGGTTGCTTCAGGCGTTACTGACAAAGGCGGGGGCGATTCTAGATGAATCACATAGGGCCTTCGCTTCTTTGGAGGTTTTGGAATTGGATCCATGATTAGAACTAATTAGCAACTCAGACACAGTGAGTACTCGGTGTTTTTGTTTCATACTCTATTGAGTACAAGGAAGAGTGTATGGCGGTTACTAGCCTGCGAACCTGTTTGCTCTATTGAATACTTGGAAAGAGGTTTTTATACAGCAATGCAAAAACATTACTGATGTAATTTTTACAAAACCAGATGAAATTTTAGGACAAAGAAACCAATAGTTTTATTCTCCTTAATGCACATCGGCATTAAATATAAACATAAAGTTCGCTTGACCAGAGGAGCTCATTTCATTGGAAGTACCTTGAAATGAACTTTCACATTTGCAACAGGCATCAAACAAGCGTTTAGTATTGGTCAAAGATACCCTCTTCCCCTATCTCCGGAAAATCCTCAAGAAGCGATTTCTTTTTCTTTTTTCATTTCTGGTAGGAACTCAAATAGAGGTTTTGAAATTAAGTTTTATCAGCCAATTGGACCATTCCCCCAATTTTTTAATATAAAACGGATAAATTCTTTCAAGCTTCACTCGTATTATACAGGTCAAACGTTAAAAGGTAAGTCTAATAAATGATCTAGGAGGCACTGCCTACCCAGACATTTCTCCTTTTTTTATAAATTCCGAATATGAATATAGAATTCCAACTATTGGTATTAAAGCAAATATATCCTGATTGTGGTTCTATAAAATTGGATATTGTTTGAGTCTGAGTTTTCATTGTTGTGGTTTCATCATCTTACATCATCTGGAAGGGGAACAAAGGGATTTTCCAAGGATTCTAATCAAGAACAGATCCAATACTTTTTATCTGTAAAAAGAATAAACCCAACAGTATTGAACATTAACCAAAAACCATATACAGAGTCATAACTCATATTGCCTAACAATTTTGAATTATTCATGCAATTTATCTATTGCTTTTCTAGAAATCATTCCTATGAATCTATAGACATGTGAATCCCACAGACCATTCTAAGTAGAAGGAGAAATTTCCGAAAGAATATCTCATAGATAACGTTAACAAAACTGCAAAGCGTTAGTTAACGGCACGATAACGTCAACATTATGTCACCAATAGCACATATCTATCCTTATTTTCATTCATCAAAACGCTGTCAACGGGGAACGTAAATGTTACCTCAAACAAACCAACAAAAAAAATTAAAAACAAAATGGCCTATAATTGCAAACTCCTACTTGATACTTTTGTATGCCATATACATCAAAGGTTTGTCAAAACTGAACAGATCTTTGAAATAGATATATCTCCACAATCCAAAAGAGCATTTGAAATGAAATGATTCCCGAATCCCGCCAAAAGCAGCAACAAGAAGATTTCTAAATCACAGGAGATATCTCCACAACAAAAATGGAATCGAACCGAATCCAATCTTAATTAATTACCATTCCAAGCATGAAAAAGAAACAAAATCACCCCTCTTAAAACAACACTCTCTCCAAAGACAGTTTTAAGTTAGCACAATATAGGCAGTTACAGAGACAACATCTTAGGGCAAATGCAAACAACAACAAAGCAGACAAATTCTATCCACAAGCCAAAATTGCGTCACAATCAATCACATTACAACATCGCATTCAACAAACTCAAATTCATTAACCTTGATTTCAAATTTATACACTCCAAACAGATAGAGAATGAACTACGAAGTGTTGTTTAGTAGTGTTTACCTCTGGAAGCATTGATGAGAGCGAAGAAGCTCTGTTCAAGGTCATGGATGAAAGCACCTTCCTTCTTTGACAAGAAGAGCTTGATGCGACGGTAGCACTCAAACACGGTTCGAACCTCATCTTTGTTCCTCCGCTTGGTGACGACCTCATCCTGTGACAGAGGCGGAGGAGGAGGAGTAGGCGGACGAAGTAGGGTTTGAGGAGATTGTGGCGGCGAAGGCGGTGGTGGAACTTCTTCGGATGGTGCCAGCGGCGGTGGTGGCGGCGGTGGGGATTCCGGGAGAGTGTCGTAATGCTTTCGCTTCTTCAGTGGCTGCTCGGCGGACGCCATTGGTGAGTGGTTAGTGCCGCTGAATGAGCGATCGGTGCTGTCGTTTTATAAAATAGTAAATACACTCAACACTCGAGACTTGACACTTGAGATTTGAGAAATGAGAAGGGTTACCCTACTCGGCAGTTCTTCTTTCGTTTTTTTTTTTTTTTTTCTTTTCCTTCTTATTTTAGCCAATAATTACCCTTTTTTCATGTTTATTTTTTCTTTAAAAAAAACCCTCCAAAATTTCGTTTTTTTTTGTTTGTTTACACTAGATTAAAAGAAGAAAAAAAAAACTACTAGAAACAGAAAAAATAACTTTTAAGAGCTAAAGATATAGTTTCGGACTTTTGGTGTAATCGGACAAACTCTTTTCAAAATTTCTCTCACCCTAACTGATAAATGTTACTAGATAATTCAAATTTTGTCAAAACATTAGTAACATAGTTAGCATCTCTTTGAATAAAATTAATTTCAACTCTCTAATTTCAACTCAAGACTTCAATGACTTTAGACACCAAATTATAATCAGTTCTTTAAATTCTGTTATTTTATTCATTGATAAGAATAAAAGTCTTCAACCAATTCATCTTAAAGATAACATTTCTAAAACTATCTTTTCACGTAAAAAACAAATCTTTCCATATTACAAACAATTTGTTTCGAAGAATAGACACAAAAGATAAAAAGCCAACACAATCATGCAACCAACAGCCCATAAAATCACGTAAAACACACCAAAATCAGCGGCTTCACCAAATAAACTAGCATCACAATTTACTTTAATCGAAAAAAGAAAAGAAGAATATCAAGAAAACAACATAAAAGAAGTAGAAACATAATACGTAAAAAAGATCATGTGAAAATCAGATTAAGAGGCCTAAATAAGAGTTATAACTTTATTAATGTTCTACGAATCAATCGGATTGAAAACATCATTATTACGATCTCTCCAAATCCATCAAATAGTCGCAAAAAAAAGAGAAAATCATTAGAGTTCATACCCTTTTGTAGCCATGTCTTAAAATTCTGCCCATTTATCTCCAAATTCAGCTTTCGCTAGATAGCCTTGGCTCTAGGACACTCATGCAGACAATGAAAAACATAATGCGACACCGGGGCACAAACCACAACCTCCCATGCTTTTATGATAAAGAAATGCAGTTGTGGGGATTGCATCATACATACATAGCAAAAAAAAAAGTTCATATTTTTCTGGGACTTGAGCCTTCTATAACCAAAGCCAATTCCGGTACTCTTTCCAATCAAACTTATGCTTACACAATTATAAATAATCGTTTTTTGAATAATAGATATTGAAAAAAGCTGTCATTCACCTCCAACTAGCCCACTCTCCTACTTAAACATTCGGATTATAGATCATAATTTTTTGCTTTACCGAATTAGTAATGGGAGTGCAACATCTCTCTAACCTCCACTGTCCATCCACCTATAAATCGTTAATATTGATATCACAATCAGATATACGCACGTGCAGTAATTTGTTGGCCAGACCTTCCATTCTCCAACTTTCAAACCAAAAAAATTGGATACAAAAAATCGTTCCGCAAGAGATTAAATATCTTGTAAATACTCCTGCAAATATTAGAGGTATTTTTGGAAGATGCAAGAAGATTAAGATCATTCTTTTTAATATACTTATTAGAAATGAGTTGCATCCAAAATTTATTCGAGCAATTAAAAAGTTGTCAAATAAACTTTTTTAACAAAGTAATATTAGCACAAGTTGGATCTCTAATGTCTAGACCATTAAGTTTTTTAGGGGTTAGTCAGACTTAAATTTTTTATGTCAACTTTTCCTTTTCACAAAAATTATCGCATTATGGAAGTAATCTTATCAGACAAAAAAAAAAAAGAAGCATGCGATAAATTTTGTTTAAGTAACCATTTTTTGTATTCCTTATTTTGTTTAAGTTCCACTAAAGTAATTTATGAGATAATTGCATACACTAAAATAATTTTTAATATTTCAATTGCACTATATGGAGATATATTCTTTATTCTTATTATTTTTAGCTTATAACGATGGATATGCATATCGACAGTAATACACTGTAATCGTTGTGTGTGAAGGCTCTACATTCAAGCTTAGTAGTAAGTTGACCTTCATATTTTCATGCTACGCTTGCATGGTGCCCTAATAAAACATGGCTAGAATAATAGAATTTCATGGAAATCATTAGAATTAGAATAATATTGTTGGATTTTTGGGATCCTTTTTATGTGAAAAAAAAGTTAAAGTTGGTATTTAAGTTTATGATTTCTCTTTGCCGAGAGTAAAATGGCTAAAATAGGGTTAAGATTAAGAGAGAGAGATCTTGTTTGAAACAAAACAGCAAACATGAAAAAAAAAAAGGAGAAAATTATTTTCGCATATACACAAAATTATTTCTATAAATTAGTCAGTGCATATATTCATTTAACCGTTAAATCGAGTTTAAATTTAGATAATGTGTTTATATTTAAATTGGTTTTTAATATATTTATTAAATTTAAAAATGAAAAAAAAATAAAAGTTTGTAGAGACCATGTATGTAAGTCAATCGCTATCTATATTAAATATGCGACCTTAATTACCTACTTAACAAGTTATCATGTATGAAGACTCTAACTTGATAGATAATTTTCCGAAGTAATTTAGAATTTGATTTCATTAATTATGCTTTTTGCAACAACGTGATGGCACGAGATTAATGAAAATGCAATGACACTCTTTGAGCATCAAAATTGCTATTTTATTCAAATTAAAGTAGTTAACAATAACAAATTAAATTTGTAACACATACATACATATATATATATATTGCTCAATTTTTCTATATAGTTTTCTATGCAATTATTTTTTAATATCATGGTGATGGTGAAAAATTCTTGAGGTTATTGAGTTTGAGTCCAATGTCAAGTCCATTATAAGCAAGAGGAGCATACATCCATAGATCATCAGAGCTTAAAAGCTGCAAAACAATCACGCAAGTTCTTTTTTCAGATATATATTGTGTTTCATTTGATTATGTAAACATAATTACTTGATCTATGTTTTATTATATATGTATCTTTATTTAGTACCTTGATTTGGAGCTGCAAAAATTTTACGTAATTAACTGCCTCTTCAAGCATTGTACTTATATCAACCTGCGTAAAAAAAATTACCATAAACTTATGTTAGTGAAATTATTATGATGTCAAAAATATTATCATTAATCGTACTAACAGTGTAAAGCGTTTTACATTATCCTGTAATCATATCCATTTTTTTATATGACTATTCATACAGAAAGATTGTTATTTTTACTAATATAACATTACATAATTAGACGTACGAAAGTGCATTAAAATTTAAATTCTATCTTATTACCCGATAAAAAGTCTTTTTTTTTTTTCAAACAACAATTGTCCTTCACAAAATTTACCTTTGTTCCATTTGGAACAAGACTCTGCAAAATTCTTAATCGCGCATTTATCCTTTCTCTTCTTTTCTGCAATATTTCATCAAAAAGAGGGTTAACTACTGTATATAAATTATAGAGAGAATATTCCATCGGATTCCTGACAATTACTTCGAAAGGACAACGAGGCCCTCAAGAAAAAAAAAACACACAATCCGGCCCCTGATATTTTTTTTGGAACGGATTAGTTCCTGTGCAAAAAAAAAAAAAACAATATTGACTTTTTTTTGGCACAGGGGCCTCGTTGTCCTTTCGAGATAATTGTCAAGGACCGGGTTGAGTTCTTTTTGTCAAGGACCTCGTTGTCTTTCGAAATAATTGTCAGTACTGTTTTGAGTTTTTCTCTAAATTTATATTATAGAATTGTAATAACCAAAATTGAATAAAAAAAATTAATAATAATAGCAAGTAACAAATAAAAGATATGAAAGAGAATAAATTATTAATATAAAATTAATTAATGTGCATTTCAATTTAGAAATAATTATTTAAATTACCCTTGCATAGAGACTCTGGGGATCTGCTGCTGTTCCTCTAATGGTTCTTGTTTTCCCATTTGAGTGAGATACCGAAGTTACCCCTCCATTGTTTTCTTCAGAAGCATTGTCATCCTCACATATGTTAATGTTACTACTTGAGCTCTGTCCATCTAACCCTACATTATTATTTCTCTCTTCTCCTTCATTCCCATTTCTAACAACTTTTCTCTTCCTAGACTTTTCATTTTTCATGCAATCTTGCTCCTGAATGCGAAATAAAATATTACAAACTTTTTTGAATTATCACGAATTATTCTACCGTCTACTGATAATTGTCAATTTGACTGAATAATACATATTCAGTCAAATCAACAGATGCCAGCAGACGAAAATTATTTATTTGTATTTTTGTAAGACGAAAAAGACTAAATAAATAAAACTTACATCTTTCGCGACGAAAATTTTTTTCTTTTGATTCTTATATCCGTTACTTGTATTGTTTTCATCAGCAGACACATCCAATTCTGGTACTTCAACAATCTTCCTCTTGAGCTGCACAACATCAACATTTTCCATTTGATGACATTGATAATGATCATAATTCTCCAATAATCCATGATCATCATTGTCTTCCATTGATGGAGCAAAACATGCAAGATTCTTCTCCTCCATACATAACTCCATGGATATAGAAACATCATTTGCTAGCACATGATCATCATGGTAATTACTAGAATAGTAGTAGTTTGTTGTAAGATCCATGTTGGCATTGAAGAAATTAGTGTCACCACCACTCAAATTGCTGCTATTGTAACTACTCTCTTCTTGTGACTTATAATGCAACATTTTTGTGTTGGGATTAGCATCTAAAGAATGAAACAAATAATGCTCATTTTCATCACTAATAAGATTGGAGGAAATTGTGGATTGTACTAATCCAAAGTTCAATTCATCATCTTCTCCTACAAGAAGTGATGAACGTTGATCTAGAAATAATTGTGAAGTAGTAGTAGTGTAAGTGAAATCATGCTCTTTTTCAGTTGAAAACATTTTGAAGCAATCCAATTCTATATTATTAGAGAATGCTCCTAGAAATTCCATATTCTATTATTCTATATAATAGGGAGGGATTTTTTGGGTTAAAAATTGGTCTAATGGCACTGAAAATTGATGAGAAGTTATGAACCATAAGCACATTTTATACCCAAATCTCAAGAAATATGTTATTGATAGCATTGACTTTATTTGTTTAAATAATAAAAATATCTATTAATATTTAAATAGTAATTATTGTCCTTGGTATATATATATATAAGTCCGAGTTCTCTGTAACTGAACTCAGGGGAGTCTACTGAGGGGCCAAGAAAATGTAAACGTGACAACTAATATATGGGACCATATTTCATGGTCATGATAATTTAGAATAATACTAATAATATAAACCATTAATGATCTTTTAGACTTGTATTAAACTTGTAACGAGAAAGGGTCTAAGTCTAATCATTGATTGGTACTAAGTGTGATTAATTTAGGGTCTATTAATTAATGGTGATAGTGATGTGTAGGTAGGAGTTGGAAAATATAAATCATTGAGAGGGGCTTAGGCATGCGCGTTTTTTCATAGTGAACAAAGAACGTGGGGTTCTCCAAGAACTTATAATAATAAAAAAAAATTGTACCTTTAATATATATTTCGTATTTTAATATGAAGACGAATGTAGTAGTTAATTTTTTTTTATATATATCTCACATGGTTGTTGTTTAATTAATTTGTGTGTATCTCTTTAATTTTCTAAATAAACTCATGTATGTTAGTATTTTGGTACTTCTACTTAAAAGCATCTTCAATGGCCAAAATATAAATCTAGAAAAAAAAGAATTTCTGCGTGATTTTTAAGAGAATGGAGTTCTTCTAAGCAGGGACTTTCATCATCCAATAATAACTTATCACGTGGCAAATTATTATAAAAATAAATAATTATATTTTTATTTAATTTAATTTATATTAATTATCTAATAAAATCATTTAAATAATAATTAATTAAATAATTACATTAAATAATTACATTATATTTAATTTATTAATAATTATAATAATTAATTATATTAAATATTTATATATTTATTCAATTAATAATTTATATTAATTATCTCAATTAGGAGATAAAAATTTTGTACTATACCATTAATTTAAAAAAAATATTCAATTTATTTTTGAATTTATAAATTTTAATAATATTATTACAAAAATAGTAACTATATTAATTTTAATTAATTAATTAAGTAGAGTCACAATAAGGACTAAAGTTAGTTCCTTAAGAAAGATATACTTTGAGTTCTTATTTACTGTTTATGACACAAAAGCTGATGTGAAGTTACTTTTTATGACAAGTGGACCATAAATAAAAATTAAAATGAGTTCCCTATTAGAAATGGTCTAAAAACTTAAACGTGCTATTAAAAAAACCAGTTCATATATCACAAGAATGCTTATATGATTAAATTTGTAGTTGTATATTTTCAAAAGTACTAAAAGAATTAAGAAGTTATTTATTAAAAATATATTATTAATATTTTTTTAATTTAAATTTTTAAAATGAATAATTTCATAATACTATTGATAAATAATATCATATTAATATTTTAAAAAAATAAAATAAAATTTATTTTTCATACAATAATATAAAAATTAAATCGAATTCTAATAACTATTTTTGCCAACCATATATATAAAATCTAAGACTATATACTATAAATGTTATTTTTAAAAGATTCAAATATTGCCAAATAAAAAAATACATAAATGATTTTATATCAAATGAAATAATTAAAGAAAGAAGACTGTGTAGGGGAATAAAAAATGACATTTATACTATTTTTATATACACTTCTTTGTATATATTTTTATGATATAAAAAATATTTGTTTTATCTTTTCTTTTTTATTATCAATTTTTTAATGTAAAAAATAAAAATAACATATATTTTAAGGTAGAAATTCAGGTGCGGTCGACTTCATATAAAATTGATAGCTGAAAGTTATTAGATAAATTTAGTTAAATTAGTCAAATTATCTAACAGCTTTTAACTATCAACTTCACGTGAAGTCAACTGTACTCGAATTTTCATCATATTTTAAATATAAATTGAGGGCGGCCACATCCATTGTGGGATGTGTGTGACATTCTTTAGAAGTACTTGATGAACTGACATAGCAAGCGTGGAGGTTGGTCATTATCTCTTCTTTTATATTAAATCTAAAATTGAGAGAGTGAAATTTAATATTGTTCTTAATAATTAAAAAATAAAATTAAAATTTTAATTTTAAAATATAAAATTATAATTTTTTTGGTTCTTCAAAAAAATAAGACCAAAAAAATAAAATTTTTAGAATTTAAATTTAAAATTTTAATAATATTTTTTTTAAAAAAAATATTTAATTTTTTAATTTTTTAATTTATTTTTTAATTTTTATATTTATTTTAAATTAAATATGATATTTAATATAATTTAATTTAATATATTTTATATTAAATATAATATAAATATTTAATTTAGTTTTAATTTCTTAATTTTTTATCTTCTAATTTTTATTTCTCAGTTTCAGTCTATTTTTTAAAAATAGCATAAGAAAATAGTTTAAATTATACTAAACTAGAGTAATGGTATTTGTTTGGTATAGGATCAATGTACAATGACATATACAATCCTTTCAATAATGCGCTTCGAAATTAATGTTGCACGTGTTCACAACATTTTCTGAATTTCTGTATTATGTGTGTTCCATCATGATGGCTTATTTTTCATTTATTTCTTTTATTTCAAGTTAGGTATGATATTTTTAAGGTAGAAATTCAGGTGCAGTCGATTTTCACGTAAAATTAATAGTTGAGAGCCGTTACATAAAAATTTAATCAAATCAGTCAAATTATCTAATGACTTTCAGTTATCAACTTTACGTAAAATCGACTGCACTTGAATTTCTACCTATATTCAATCTATAAATCATGATAACAAAATTCATGTGCAATTAATAAGCTATTGTCTGCTGACATGTTAATTTGCCATCGCAAATCTCTCCCTTTGATCTATCTTTATCTTAGGTCATTATTATATGTAGATTTATATAGCGCTCTTTTCTATGAGAATCATTTGGAACAGAAAACTAATTTTCTTCAGACGACATAAAAGTTCTTCTAAAGTGAAAACAAATGTAAGCACTGCTTAAAGTAAAAATGATAGAAATGTGAGTGGTGATGGTAATAATATGGTATATAACTCTTATGTATATTGACTTTAAGTTATTAAATTCTTCATATTTTTACTAATCAAATAACTTCCCTTATTTTCTAACGTGTGTAAATTTCATATATGTACTTAATTACAAGCTAAGAAAAATATCATGGAAAATAATTCTCTGGTGTTTAAAGTATTTATTGTGAATTTATTTAAAAGATATATAAAAGATAAAAATTGAAATTTAATTTTTATAATTGTATCAGACAGATAAACTGTAGACATGGTAAAAAAAAATCGGAATATTATATCCACTGTGTATGTGTATATTTTTATTCTTTTGGTTAGTAATAAGGACGGAGAGCAAATAAAAATTCTTTTTATCTTATAAAAATATAATATTTGAAAGAGAAATAAAAATGAGTGTACACAAAAAATGGTATAAATATTATTTTTCCAATAATAATATCGTTCTGCTTCTTAAATCATAATCATACATGTGTGGTGTTTTAAGATCAGATTTGTTATGCATTTAAATATTTTTGTCATCTAAGTTCAAAGTTCAATTAAGTAAACCCAACACTAATAAAAATTATTTTTATTAAAAAAAAAGTGTGATTAATAATTATACACTCACGTCATTCTTTCGACCAAGTCATTTACATTTACACGCAGAACTTTACGTTATTATCTCATCGTCTTCTTCTTCTTCTTCAAGTTCCTCTTTCTCTTCCTCCTCTTCCTTCTCCTTTTTTTTTTCTTCTTTACGTATTTTTTTCTCATCATCATTTTTTTGTTGCTACTATTGTTGCTGTATTTTTTTTTTCTCCTCCTCTTCTTAGTGATTTTTGCAGTATTATGTATTTTTCTTCTTCTTTGTTTTATTTTTCTCTCTTTTTCTTATTTTTATTCCTCTCAAAAGAGTGAAACAAGAAAAATTATAACAAAATAAAATAAGAAGAAGATAAAAAAGGAAAAAATGAAAAAGAAGAAAAAGAAGAAGCAGTAGAAAGTGAGGAGGAAGAGTTTTGAATTATGCATAATAACAAGTCCAAATACACATTAATTCACTCAGAAATAAACTGAAATTATACAATGATTGTAACATATAAACTCAATTCAAAAACATAATTATCAGAAGTGCACCTTATTTACATCCAAAATGAGCCGAAAATTAAATTTCGAATGAACCAAAATTACTTAATGATGACGCTATGCAAACAAACTCGTTTCAAAACAAGTGCACCTTATTTGAATCCAGAATGAACCGAAATTACTTAATGATTGCGTTCGAAATCAAGCACACAGACAAAATTGAATCATGAATAAAAACACATCCAAATCCATTAAGTAATTTTGCAGCATTATTAGTTTCTTTTTCTTTGTTTAATTTTTTCATGTTTTTATTATTGTTAAGAGGGTAAAATAAGAAGAATTATGAGAAGAAAAAATAAGAAGGAGAAGATGAACAAGACAAGAAGAATAAAGAAGAAGAACATGATGAGGAGTTTTGAGGAGTTTTTTATTCTTGTTTCTTTTTTTTTTCTTCTATTTTTTTTTTGGTTTTATTCCTTTCAAAAGAGGAAGGAGGTGAGGAGGAAAAGTTTTGAATTGTGCAGAATAACGAGACCAAACACACATTAATTCACTAAAAAATGAACCGAAATTATATAATGACTGTGAGACATATAAACTTAGTTCGAAAACATAATCATCAGAAGTGCACCTTATTTACATAAAAAATGAACCGAAAATTAAATCCCAAATGAATCGGAATTACTTAATAATAACGATACACAAACAAATTCGTTTCAAAACAAACACAGATCAAGTGCACTTTATTTAAATCCAGAATGAATTGAAATTAGTTAATGATTGCATTCAAAAACAAGCACACAAATAAAATTGAATGTTCAGAAGTACACCTTATTTACATTCAGAATGAACCGAAAATTAAATTTCAAATTAATCGAAATTATTTAATGATGACGATACACAAACAAATTCGTTTCAAAACAAGTACAAACCAAGTCAATTTTGAACAAGAACATTATCAAATCAATTTTGGATCAGACAATGTCATTAAATATGGCGAAAATTCGACGATAACGATAATAATAATGACGATAATGATAACGACGATATGTATTAGAAGAAAACGACAATAATGATAACGATGATGATCATGCATGATGATGATGATAATGGAGGAGAATGATGAAAAGGAAGGAGGAGAATAAATTCTAATGAGAAAAGAAGGAGAAAGAGGGGGAGAAGGAGGTGGTGTTGGTGATGATGGTAACAAAAAAAACAATAAAAAAGAAAAAGAAGAAGAAAACGTAGTATCAATAATAAAGAAGAATGTGCCTGCGTAAATTTAAAGAAGAAGAAGTACGTGAATTTAAAAAATTTAATTGTATTTGATTGATTAAATCACTTGAATATAAAATGTTATTATTTTAAGATATCATTAGATTTGATATTGACCTTTAAAGAGATATTTATTCTCATATAGAGTAGTTGTTATTGTATTCATCAATTACTAATGATCATATAACTTTCAAAGAATATAATGAAAATATATAAATTTATTATTTAACAATAATAAAAAATTTTGTATTTTTGAATGATAAAATTTCAAAATTATTGCATGAGACGATGCAAATCATCAAAAAGGGTTTTGTAAAAATTTCATAAGAAAATTAATAATAATCATAATTTATTAAATATGTAGATACATGCACTCATCAACACATCAATGGATTAATATATATGAATGGTAATTTACATACAACTTTAGGCCACATTTGCAAAATTCATAATGTGCCACTAATGGAGATTCAGGTATTATTCCATGGTTTTATACAAATGTCAAAAAATGACTTTGTCAACACACACACATATATAGATGTTTTATCTGCTAGCTTCTACTACACCAGAAGAAGACCCTTATCCTAATTTACTAATCAGAGTTTCTTGATATGCAAAGAGAACATTTTGTATCTACATACCCATAGATACTAGACTAGTAGACTTAATGGTGAACACGCCTCGCAAGTACAAGTAAAGTCCACCCTCAACTTTATAAATATACATATATATTTATAATTATAAGTTAAAGCATGACAATGACCTTAATTATAAGTTTATAACTAGTAACGTAACGGGACTATAAATAACAACTTCCATGGGTCAGCTACATAAATTAAATAATATGTTCTATTATATATTTTTTTGTTATCGATAGATCAATGACTAATTTATCGTTATATTTAAGAGTTTAGTGTTGAACAATGAATTACTGCATACACAAAATAAAATTCGATCAACTCAAAGTAATTGTGTGTCCTATTATATATAGCATTGTACAATTACTATACTAATTAATTATATGACTAATTATGTAATGCAATGTGACGGTATGAATTAATTATTAGTTAATTCGATCCCTTAAACATCTAATCAAGATTTTGGTTTCTAAAAGTGTACATGATGGAGAAAGTTGTATATCTTTTATTTTAACTAAATTATCATTATTGATCATGAAGAATTTAAGTATTGAGCTTCAAACTATAAAAGTTATAAAGTAACTTAATACATATAAAATATTAGGTTAATTTAGGGTAGGTTTATTTGTATATTGACGTGAAATAGTAGTATTCCTCAAACTAGCTCATGCATGCTAGCTAGAACATTTTGTATTTTGTATTTTTTTTTGGATATGTTGCACTATTTTGTTTTTTGACTACTGAAAATGAATGTTCTAAAATATAATAATACTAGAATAATAGAATTCAATTTGTTTTTATTTTTTTGGTACATATACGTCTAAAGTTTAGTTCCAAGTTCCAAGTTCCAACTCAATGACAGCAACTAAGTACACCTCCATACGAAACGTTTTTCACGTTGCAACCCCAAAAAAGTCAAAGTTAATATTCGTGTATAGGGAAAAAATTAAAAAAAAAAACGATTTTTTTTTCTTCTCTTCCAGCTGGGAATAAAACATTGAGATAAGATAATAACTAACAGAGCACAAAATATTCTTAAATCCAAAACACTGTCTCTTTCTGCCGATTTTGTATATATCAATGTGTACTATTCAAACTCCGGCACTAAGATTCTTTTATATATATATAAAGTTTCCTTAGCCATATATCTTCAACTAATATTAATTATGTGAATTTCTTCAGGTCGAGAAGGGGGAATTTATCTCCATCCCATTGATAACCATTAAAAATTCATTCTATGTTATATTAATCCATTAATTTCATAGCAAAGTGATACATATGTCATATGAATTACTTTTGGCACAAATATAATTATTTTTTATGATAATTTAAGAGTGAATACCATATCCCACCCCTGACAATTATCTCGAAAGGATAACGAGGTTTTTTTTATAAAAAAAAAAAAAAAACCAAATCTGGCCCCTAATTTTTTTTGGGACTGATTAGTCCCTGTGCCAAAAAAATTAACTTTTTTTGGCACAGGGACCTCGTTGTCCTTTCGAGGTAATTGTCAGGAATCAAGTTGAGTTTTTTTTTTTTTGTCAAAGATCTCGTTGTCTTTCGAAATAATTGTCAGGGATTGTTTTGAGTTTTTCTCATAATTTAATATCTTCTATTAATGCAAATGTAATGCAATTAACTAACTGTATGAAACTATATTCAAATAAAATTATAAAACATAAGTATATATCACTACAACAAAACATTTTTTTGACGCTTATTTTTACAGCTTAATGATTGGTTTAGCGGTGACTAGATTTTTTGCAACGGTTATAAAACCGTTGGTAAAACTATTGTTAACTTGTTGTAAACTTGTTAGGATGTTTTTGCTGCTATATTTAGCGAAGATTTAAATTTGTCACTGAATTATTAGTTTTTAATATAATTTTTACTATATTTAATAACATTTATAAATAAACCGATATATACTGTTGATTTGTGTTTGTGACATAATTTTGGGGTAAATTACACTCTAATCCCCCTTTTATGCGATAATATAAGATAAAAACTCAGGTACAATCGACTTCACGTGAAGTCGACTTCACCTGAGTTTTTACCATAATATAAAGCTTCACTTGTAAAGGTAAACCTGTACACCTACATGTATTCCTTCGCTTGTAATCAATTTTAGAGACCCAATTACATTGCATTTATTTTATAAAGGTATAATTACTAGTGAACTATAAAAATAAAATTATGTGGGTTGTAAATGTTCAGTTTTTTTTTTTTTTAATTTTATAATATCCCTAACACAATTGTTTATAAAATTTGACATTAATGTCTTTTGCAAATATGAGATTTATACTGCGAATTTTAGTAGGCTATACAAAAAATAAAAAAATACAGTACTTTCTGAAAACTAACTTATTATTAAAAATAAAAAACTTAAAAATAAAATATTCTAAATTCTAAATTTTATATATATTTTAAATTTTAAATTTTAAATTTAAATTTACATTTAAATTATTAATATAAAATATAATAAAAAAATTAAATTTTATTTAATTAAAAAAAATACAATATTTTTTACTCAATAAAAAATATTTAATGATGGGCCCATGCATGAAAGTCAACAAGATGTTAATATTACCAACCTAATAAATCAAGGAATTTTACGTAATAATGCTACATATTTAACTTCAATATACATTAAAGAGAATAATATACCTCAAGTAACTTTTTCAAGTACTTATAATAAAATTGGTGAATTCTATCCAATTTTTTTTAAATAATATATAATTTATTTTTTATAATATATTAATTTTTAATTAGATATTATTTTAATTTAATAATTAATTATATTTATAACTTGAATTACTTTAATTTAATAAAAAATAATATTTTAATTATAATAAAATTATTTTGTAATTAAATTATTATTTAAAATAGATAATTATATAATTTTTTAAAATGTTAATAATTAATTTTTTTTCCTCAAAATTTTTTTTAAATAACACTTCTGAATTTCCGGCATTTGAAGCACTTATTTATTGTCACTTAACAAAAAAATATATTAAACATATGCAATATTTCTTATCTATCTATAAAATGTGTATTTTGTGAAACTAAAATTATTTTTTTAATATATTTTTACCAAATTATAAACCGTGTGAACTTTCAAATAAAAGAAATTTAGTTATTAATATTTTAAAAAACATATAATTATTCATTTCAAATAATAATTTAAATTATAAAATAATTTTATTATAATTAAGATATTAATTCTCATTAAATTAAAATAACTAAAATTACAAATATAGTTAATTATCATATTAAAATAACATCGAATTAAAAATTGATACATCATACAAGATACATATTATTTTAAAGAGAGTTTGTTAAAATTTACCAATAGAATTATTTATCTTAAAAAATTAAGTTGAATATTTTTTTTTTCATAAAAAGATTTTGATATTATATCATAGCATCGGTTATAAATTATTTCAAAATTTATAAACAAATAATTATATAAATTTAATTTTGATATACTGATAATGTAAAATATTTTATATTATTTATAATTATATCTATTTTTTAAATAATTATTTACATAATTAATATAAAATATTAAAAGATATTTATTTTGAAAAAAGATTCTCTAAAATAATAATGTTAGCAAAGTGATAAAGTAATGCTTTAATCACCTTTTAATTTATAATATTTATTATCTGTGAGTCTCACTATCTTAATTCAATAGTGATTAATAATATATTTTTTTTAAAGTAACAATACAACTTTAAAAAATTCGAATCTATTTATTTTTATTGATATAAAATTATATAATTAAATATATATTTAAAATTATTTTATATTGACGGTACATTAAAATTAAATATAATAATTTTAATAAATTAATGTTATGATCCCATTCTCATGGAACTTATAATTGATAAGATAAATTAATGGAAATCCTCAAAGTTCGGAGTAATCCAACGCATTAACGGAACAAAAAGTCACCAATTAATCACATTTTTAGAAGTTAGAACACAGTCCTTAGATTCCGCCGACTCTCTCGCTCATTCATCCACGCGTCAAGATTTGGCTGCTTTTTCCAATTTCATTTATTTAAATATAATTATATTATATTATATTTTTTCCTTTGAAGGAGGTAGGGTGTGGTCTTTGTTGTTTTTTGGAATTTGGATCACGCCATTACACGACCTTTGGAGATCTTAAAAAGAAACCCTCGATCAAAGAAGTTCCCGAATTCGAACGTTTGATGAATTGAAAAGGCCAAGGAATTAAATCCACAAGTTTAATACGACAAGAAGATCATTCATGGAGCATATAACTCTAAAAATCTGATTTTATTCCATTCCGAATTCCTTCTAGTGAAGATATATATTAATCAGAAATTATATACATATATTATTGTATTATAAAAATTTATTTTTCAAATATCATATTTCTGATTTGGATAAGATGGTTGTTATTAGAGTGAGAAAATTCTATAACAAGAGTTTTTAAAAATATTTACTCATTTTAAACTAATTATTTAAAAATATATTTTTTAAGTAAAGTGGCAATTAGATTTCTAAATATTTTGAATTTGAATTAATTAACGTTTAAAGAATACAAAAATATCAACTAGACTTTCAAAAAAAAGTAAATGATATAAATACATTATATCCTTTTGTCAAGTGAAAGTGCAAAACGAAACGAAATTGCTTAAGTGTTTTATTATTTATAGTAAAAATATTTTATTTTTGTCACGTTAGTATGCGGTGATGATTCTATTGCTTGATGCCTCCTTCATGTTTTGAGTTTTCATATAATTATCATGAACCTCTTTTATTTGAAACAAAAATTTTGCATGCTAATGTGACAGAAATGAAATATATCACTGTAGATAACAGGATATCTAGACAATTTTATTGTGTTTTGTAATTTTAATTGATGAAAAGTATAACTTATACAATGTTTTCTATCATTGAGGATCTAATTAGTAGTTTTTATTCTTTTAGATAGTGTTTGTTTTCAAAGACTGAAATTGGAGATCAAGAACTAAGACTCGGTATTATATTTGATAGCCAAATAATAAACTAAAATTTTAGTCTTAAAATACAAAATTTCAATTCCTTTAATACTTCCAAAAAATGGAAACACATACTACAACAAAAGCGGCATTTAGCGGCAATTGCTGGAGCCGTTTAGCGGCGGTTTTGAACCGCAAAACATTTCGCGGCGATTTAATAAAACGCCGGAAGATGGGGCGCGGCTAAACGGATAGCGGCGGTTTTAGTTAACCGCTAGAATAACCGCCGTTAAACGTCTATCAATTTTGCAGCGGTTTGCAACGCCGCTAAATAACAAATAAACGAAAACAACATTTGTTTTGCGGCGGTTTAAAGCCAAATTTTAGTATTTTCGTTCATAGTTATTAGAATCGGACCGGACCGTCCGGTGATCCAACCGACTCAATCGTTAAGCCTGCGCTTCCACCACCCACGATCACTGTAGAATATCAACTATGTAAAGCCTTCCACAAACGAAGAAGGCAGGGCTCGAACTTGGAACCTCGAAGAAGGAAAAGCTTTAACAATGTCATGATACCACCAAGCAAAATGTCTCTTCGATGTATTTAGCGCTAATAATTATATATATCACATGAACACATTTGATTGCCACACAGATTTTTGTTGTATAATTTATATATTGGGTAAAATGCACAATTAAATCAAATGGAGGACTAAATTACACAATTCTACGAAATTGAAAAACATTACCAGGATCTCCCAAAAGCACATTCATATGTAATTCGAATCAGTCTCATTCGAATTAGACAAACCAACACTAATTCGAATTAGTCCTATTCGAATTAGTAGTAATGCTTGTAATTCGAATTTGTCTAATTTGAATTATGCTTGCATGTAGTTTTAGGGTAGTTCGAATCAGGGTGATTCAAATTATGCACACTAGGACGTCCGTAGTAATTCGAATGGATCTGCTTCGAATTAATTTTGGACCATAGTAGATCGAATTAATTTATATCTATTTATATATGATCCAAGCGTATATAAAGAATACAATAAAGAGTACATTTAATAATATCCATAATGAATTCAATAAAGACTATATTCAATCATAAATAAAAAAATAATTATAAATATTTTTTATAAATTATTAAACATCAAATATTTATTAAGATTTAGAATTTAGTCTTTAATATTTAAAATTAGTGAAATATTTGCCAAAAACATTATATTTGTTGGTCAGTTAGCATTATTGAATCTATTAACTACGATAATATACAGATAATTGATTGGTTTTCATATAAAAATATTTTTTATTCTATTTAGTATTTAATTTTGATAAAACATTAATTAATTTTGAATTTAGTTATTATGAATTCTTATATCTAAGAATACAAGTTAAGATTGTTATTAAAAAAAATGTAAATTTTTTATTTTAATAAATGCTCAACAAATCATTAAAATAAAAAAATATAATTTAAAATTATAACGTTTTGAATTTTTAATGACTTGTAGAAAATATTTTTAATTATTATTTTTAATATTTTATAGAAAATATTTATAATTATTATTTTTAGAAAATGTTTGATTTTTAATGAGTCCAGAGTATGATTTTATTTTCTTCTTTTACATCCATATTTGAATGCAAATTTAAATGCAAATAAAGTAAACAAGAAAATCTTATTGGTTAATTTATTCACATGAGTTAACATATATAGGTTATTTAACTTGTGAATTTTTTTTACGTAAAACGAATGTAGAAAAAATGTTACGAGTTTAAGTAACAATGATTTAAACATATGTAGCTTAAGATAGTAGTGTTTACTTAACTAGATTATACCCAGATGGTTATTACTAAAGAAAACATTGCAATATGTGGTAATACGTATTTTGCGGCGGTTTAAACAAAACCACCGCAAAATGTAAAACAATAACTCACTCGACAGTACATATAGTGGCGGTTTTCGAAAAGACGCCGCTAAGTGCAAGTCTGATTGAAATATAGTGGCGGTTCGTGAAAATCGCCGCTAAATGTGGTTCTGATTGCATCCCCAACCAATAACCGCCACTATATGTGCCGTATATTGCCGTTTTGTAGTAGTTTTATAAAACCGTCGCAAAATTTTTGCCGCTATCTGCTGGAATTGTTATAGTATATAGGATTAAAATTTCTAGAAACAAAAACTAAAACGGCAATAAGATGTATTTTTAGAATAAAAATCCGGAGTTCTCTTTAAATTTAGTTATTAGTTCTATTAAATCTAAAAAGTCCAAACAAAATAGAATAATTTAGTTTTATTCTCATTAAAGTCTAACTCGGTAAAAAATTTGGACTTATTTTTTATTATTTAACAGAATAATAAAATCAGACTACCGTATATAAATCAAATATAAAATAGTTAATTTACTTATACTTATTTAAATATATGTTTAAAACCTACAAAATAAAAAATTCCAACAAATGAAATTTAAATTCGAATCCAAGAGAGGAGTGATTACATTATATAGCAACCCTTATATATGTTTGTTAAACAATTCATCAGTAGATGAAGCAAATTAAAATATACTCACGGAATATATGTTTTCTTTAATAAAACAAATCAAAAAGTGAAGCGCACGTTTAACTAACTTTACATATTATATATTTGTGTAAAGTTTGAAAGAATGACATTTATGTCTATTCATTTTATATTCTGCAGTCTAACACAGACAATAAGTAAAATAAGATTTAGATTTTACTAATTCTATATGTACATTGAAATTTTTTTTAAAATTTAATCTTATTTACATTTTAAAGTTCTCAATTTTATTTTATTCGATCCTACTCGTAGAAAAATCAACTTCTTTCAAGCAAATATAGAATACAAGCAATTATTCTATATTTTATACATATTAATAAAATAGAAAATAAAAAACTAAGTTTAAATTAAAATTAAAAATAATAAAATTTTAAAAAAATTTAATATAAAACTACAAATAATATAATCATTAAATTTTTAATAAAATTAAAATAACATAAACATAAATATCTTATCACTCTTATTATATAATAAATATACTAAATTAGTAATTTAAATTATTAGCTTAAGAAATCGTGTGTTCAATATCTACTTTATAATTATATAAAATTTTTAAATATATATTATATAATATATTAGAAGTACAGATAAAGTAGGATAAGATATATCTTAAATCTGTATCTAATCCTACTCAAAACTAAATTTGCATCACATTTTATTTTATCTGCAACGAATTATATAGACAATTCTATTCCATCAAATAGAGTATATGTTATCATCTCTATTTGCATGCATGATAGTTTTCACATTTCTCTTCAATTATTTTTTAAGTTATCGCCGTCAACTTTCACTAAGTTATCAACTATAAATTTTTTAAGTTCTCAATCAAATCTAAAAACTTGCTCTTGCAAATTGTCACCATGAAATCAAACTTCAATAGTTTTCACATTTCTCTTCAATGATTTTACTTAACTCATTTCGTCCAATACTATTAGTGAATGTTGTAATTAACTAGGATTCTATTTTATTTTTATAATACAAAATATATTTAGAAAAGCATACCAAAACAGCTCAAAAGGAAGTAAAACATATTATGAAGAAATCCACAATTCAATGAGAGACCTAAAGTTAGGGGAAATTAGAGAAAATCCATATTATAGAAACTAATATAATCATGCATGATTAACCCTTTTCAAAAATTCTATACATATAGTTCGTCCATTAGAGCATATACAATGGTGAGTTCCTCTTTCACTTTTTTCTGACACATAGGAACTCTAACCATTGGAGGAGAGAAGGAATGAGTTCCCGTACGGGTCTCAAGGTGAGGAAGTCCCTCTAAACAGGGACTCAAGTTAACCAATAATAACTTGCCATTTGGCAAATTATTTTAAAAAAATAATAATATAAAATCTGAAATAATTAAATAATTATATTAAATAATGAAATAATAATTAAATTAGTAATAATTATAATAAAAATTATATTAAATAATTATATTTTTATTTAATTAATAATTTATATTAATTATTTATATCATAATTAATATTGAATATTATTTATATTATTATATTAAATTATAATTAATTAAATTTACTTACATTAAAAAATAAATTTAATTTTTACACCTTACAAAATAATTCTTAGTTGAGTTAGTTATTTTTATTTTTAAAATTTAAAATGCTAATGATATTATTAAAATTAACAATTGTAAACACAAAACTATAAATTAGTGTAATCCCGAATTATATATTGTGTATTATTATTATATATGAATTTATTTAATATTAATATCTTTTAATAGTGAATTATTTTTAAATTTATAAATTTAAATAATATTATTAAAAAATCAATTACATTAATTTTAAATATTTTAATTAATTAATTAAATGGGACCACAACAGGGACTAAAGTTAGTTCCTCCTAATGGAGAAGAGAGAGATGCTTTGAGTTCCTATTTTCCGTTTATGATGCAAAAATTGATGTGAAGTTACTTTTTATGACATGTGGGCCATAAATAGGGACTGAGATGAGTTCCTTACTGGAGATGGTCTTATGAACTAATTTAATTTCCATATCACAAAACATCATTTCCCTATTTTTTGTGTTTTCTTTTTTTTGGTTAATCCAATATTTTGTTTTTGTTTAATGAAAACCCAGCATTGGAGTTCACGTAGCCCATAGTAGTATTTGGGCTATTATGATGAAAGACTTAAAAACATAATAGATGAGCTTCTTTGAACATTTGGATCCATTATCCTTTTTTTTTTTGGTAAAATAAGGGGCTTACAGCCCAGAGCTAAAGAACGGAAATAACATTTGGATCCTCTTCGGTGTGGGTCGGGTTGCCCGGTTCTCACCATGTCCAAAAAAAAAAACACAGGGTAGACTTACTATTTTTTTTTTTCGGTCTTGAACTTACTCCTTTACTGCAGCTGAGACCTTAGTTTAGATGATAATCCATGTGCCAATGAGCCTTGGCTCTAATGGCATTTCTTCCCCCTCCCCACCTCAAGGTCTAGGGTTCAAACCCTAGAGAATGCAATTAAAGAAAAATGTGATAAAATATGTAAGAAGTGTGTGGGTGTGTTGTGTACCTAGGATTGGGGATTGTCCAATCCATTGGAGTACCTATGATTGGGGGTTGTTTAATCTACCGACCAAAAAAAAAAAGATGATAATCTATGTGACTTTTAATATGTTGTATTCGAATTCAAATCTTAGTGAATGCACTAAGTATTGAATCAGCCATCAAAATTAATTATCAGTATAAAATATATGTTGAAATATAAATACGCATTAAAAATAAATTAAACTAAATATGTATTTATACACAAATACATTGATGACTAATTTTAGTGTACAAATGATATTTCTAATTTTTACAAATTAAGGTATAATTTATATCCACTATATTTATACATGCATTAAGAAAAGTAGTCAAATGAATCATTGACAACTAATGAGAAGAATTACTATAACTTTAAGCAGATTTGGTATCAATTATTGCATCAAAATTAAGGCATAGCCCCAAAGTTTTTTTTATGTGTTTTGTTATTCTTTGAATGTATTGAATTGTTTGAAATTCTATTTTTTCGGTGAAAATTGAACTCTTAGTAAATTTATTTTATATTTTTATAAACCTTAACAAGTGTTTTAATACCAAAACATACTAAAAATAAACCCTTTTTTATGTTCATCCAAAAAAGGAAACTCTTTATTTCTATAGAATTTTATGATCAAAGAAAAACCTTATGAAGTTATGAGAGTGAAACGTAGTATGTTATGCATTTAACATAATTGAAATGTTCGAAATCTTTAAAATGCTTGTTGATAACAAAATCTTTTTTATAAATCATCATCATCAAACCTCATTGTCTGCTAGCTACACTATACTATTAGTCTATTACTAATGACATAAATGTGGCCGGTTGATGATGTCATGTCTTTTTTTTAGGTCACAATGATGTTTTTTTTTAAATGACAAATAGATCTTTTATTTTTTGGGTTGTGAATATTTAAGTTTTCGAAAATTTAAAAATATATTTAAATTTTTTTTTTTGAAAATTGGACATATCGATTTCTCATATTTACTTAGGTCTGTCAGACAAAAAAAAATCAAACGTAATTTTTGTTGTACTGATTTAGTTGATGTGAATGCACAAATAAAAAATTTTTAAAAATAGAACAAATTAGATTTAAGAATCGATATATCCAAATTTTAAAAAAATTAAAAACTTAAATATATTTTTAAATTTTAAAAAATTTAAATATCACACCAAAAAATCAGATATCGATTTGTCTTTTTTTTTTTTTCCTGTCAAATAAAATGGCAATTGGGAAATGAACCAATAGTTATTATGGCCTTATGGGCACTTACCACTTAGTAGGCCTAGCTCCTCAAACCTCACCCAAGTGGATAATATTCTGAAACGCACTAACACTTATTATTTTTTAATCTAGTGGCATTTAATATTAATATCGGTTGGATTATCTATCTAAATCAAATTATTAAGAAGATAAAAATTAGTGAATGTTCGATTTTTTATAAGTTTTTGTTAGGGCTAGTAGTAAGTTTGAGTTAAACTGAGTCACAAGTTAAGCTAAAAAAATTGAATTTATTTCGTACCTCAATTTACTTACGATTTAGTGTATTTGTAAAATTTAAATTTGACTTAAAAAATTTACAAGTTAATTCGAATTTACAAAGTTGCTCAAACAACATAACATAATTTATAATTTTATACTAATATTTATATAATTGATATTTTCTATGAAAATTATATAAAATAAATATATGTAAATCAATCAATTGATTTTATAAAATTAGTTACTTATCTTAAACACATGTGGTTAAGTTAACTTAGTTTAAATATAATATATTATTTTTGGCATGTTTTATTTTCCAATTTAATAGCGAAATAGATATATATATATATATATATATATTTTAATATGAAAAATATATGCTTTCACTAAGGCTTTTGCATTAGGCTAGCTTTTTTAGAAATAGACCAACATAAAATATTATCTATTGTTGTGGGTAGGTTGAATATATGATTTTTTTAAATATGAAGATGGAAAATTTGAAGGTCAGATTTTATTATGGAATTTTATGAATATATAAATTGGAGATTTAAATTTATAATTTTAAAATGATAAAAAAAATTTAAACACAAATTTAACCTTTAAATTTTCGTATCCAAATTCAATTCTTAGATTTCTTTTAATTGTCTTTCACAATTTTATAATACATCTCTCATTCTCATAATACAACAAAATACCACTGTTCTCCAATATTAAAAATAAAAAGGCATCTTCATTAAAATTAGATGACGAACTCATTAGACTATCGCAAAATTAACATAAAAAATAATTTATATTAAATATTTTAAAGTTAATTTCCGATGAGAAAATAATTACTTTTTCAAATATGCCCGCTCGAAAGCTTATGCAAATAATCAGATAAGTGTACAAAAAATAAATAATTTTAGAAAGATATTGCACATTTCCAATTTAATAATATAGTAAATAATTTGAAGGTCGAGCATTGAAGTATAAAATTTATAATTATATAAAGGTTGGAAATTAAAGCAAAGCAGAGGAGACAGCATATGCCACCTTTTTCCATTCCACTGATAAAACTTGCTTACCCTTCAACTTGCGTGTGAATTTTAATGCAACACAACATCACCGATCAAAAAACACTTTTTCTTCCTTCTAATTATTACTATATATAATAACATATAGTATCAGATACTCTCGAATTAAATGTCAATCATATATATATATGATTTTCCTACACCCTTCAAAAAGATATTATTTAAAAAAATATTAAAAATATAATCATTTATGTTGTCTCCATTCTTCTCCTATCATGACAATTAGAAAAACCAAAAACTAAAATATCATGAATTTGATTTTATAGAATAAAAAAAAACTACAATTTTAAACGTGTTTTAATTACCAAGTTTAAACTTTGAACTGAAGTCCACCTTCAATATGAAAGACTACAAAAAATAAATAAATAAAGCGGACCACATGTTTTCATTTATTTTATAAGTTGACGTGAATGTGATTGTTTTAAATATTTTGGATTATTACAGTTAATATGTTATTATTTGTTTTTGTTGGTGCGCGGAAACTGATGACAATAATGTGTGAGAATAATTAATAATTACTAGAAGCTACTAGCTGAGATTTCGATAAAAGAATTGATAATAAATTTTTTAATGTCTTCATTCATATCTTGCTTAGGGGTTGGCTATGGGGCCTTAAACTAAACAACCAGCAACACGATATAGTTAAGCAATGACTTAATCCTTTTTCACTAGGGGTGTAAGTTATCGAACCAGACCAAAATTTACTACAAAATTAAATCGAAATTTACAATAACTGAATAGAAAACCGAAAAAACCGATTTTTTTCGTTTTTTCGAATTAAACCGATCGGTTCGGTTCGGTTCGGTAAAAACCGAACCAAACCAAACCGAACCGAAATATTAGTTCTGAAATGCAAACTTTTTACACATTTGCCCTTTAACTTAATATGCAAACCTCTAACCTCCCAATCCCTACTCAACACAGCCACAAGTCACAACCCCACAACACAATGCATCAGTAAACTGATGTCCATCTTTCTCTCCTCTATGGCTGATTGCCTGATGAGAGAATGAGAGCTTGAGAGAGCCAGAGAGCCAGAAAGCTGAGAGTGCCGTCGTCGAGTCACCGTGAAGGACGTCGTCGATCTCTATCACCGGCGTTGCAGAGAGCTGTCTTCACGCCATCGTCTCGCCGTTGTCGATCTCTGTCTGAGCCGTTCTTCCCCGTCGCCGAACAGCAGTCCTCGTCGCCGTCCAGCAGTCTCCGTCGCCGAGCAGTCCCTCTTTGTTGGCGAGAAAATTCTTGGTCCGAGCCTTCTCCTGCAACTCACAATGTCGTCTTCTGAGATTGGTTACTCGATTTTTTCACAATTTGTTGCAAGTTATTACTTATTAGATGTTCTTGTTGCAAGTTATTTACTTTACACACTTACTCAGTCTTGGTGGCTTGACCTGTTATTGAAGATGATTGTAGTTTATTAATAAGGTATAGGACTAGAAAAAGCCAAAAAGAAAAGTAGGAAAGTATTTCAAAAGTGCACATTTAATTAAAAACGGAGAAAGTAGCTTGTGAGTGATTGAAATCCCATGAAATACTGAAATCTTGCTTTAGAATATGATTGAGATGGGTTAAGGTTAGCATCTTTGTGGGGTCTGATTTGTGGGTTTTGAGTAACGTCACAATTGATAATTAATTGATTGCTGATGAGTGAGTTTACCACATTAGCTGTCTTTGTTTGAGTTGGAGGTTAACTAGTATTTTACTGGGTACAATCTATAGTATATTGCAAATACCATATTTTACTTGTAATTCTCAAGGTAAATGTTGGTAGTTTGCAGGTTCCTAGCAAGCTTACTAAATGTTTATGTTGAAGATGTATAGTGAATAGTAACAAGGATGCAAATAACAACATCCTACTGTCTTTGCATTGATCTTGGCAGTTAACACCAGTTTTATGTAATAATTCTTGAATGTTCCTTTATACCATCCGAATATACTAGTTAGGAAGCATAGCTTGCTTGTCAAATTTAATTGTTTGTAACTATGTCTAACTCAAGTAGCACGGGCTTAGGTGGAATTTATATAGATTTAGGAATTTCACACAATGCCAGAGCCAATATAGCAAATGAGCCAAGATAATATAATATAATATGACCAAATCAGTACTCAAAAGATTCAAACGCTGACATTTTAATACTTCACTATTGTTATTGACAAAATGGTCCTTAAAAGATTTTAAAATTTGACAAGCGTACCCATGAGTTCGCCGGAGCACATCTCCGGCAAGCACAGTGCTGACATGGCCACTACATTTTTTATGACATGGCAAAAACTCTCCCCCACCCTAATTTTTCCTTTCTTCCTTTCCAACGCTACTCTTTTTCCTTCCCCCTCCCCAACGCACTCCCCCCTTCCCCTTCCTAACTGCACTCTCCCCCTCCCCAACCCTAATCCTTCCCTCCCCCTCCCTAACCCTAATCCCCATACCCAACGCACTTCCCCCCTCCTCAATCCAAAATTCCCCTTTGTGAACCCTAATCTCCTTCCCTTGCCCCTTTGAATTCTAATCCCCTTCCCAACATAGTGTCTCACACTCTCAACTCACTCTTCCCCAAATCAACCTTCTTAGTCTTATAGAACCAGTGTTATCGACACCGCACTGTCGCAATCTCATCGTCGGGTCTTCTGCATCCGTTAGTGTCGTCTGTCTCCTTCGTAGCATTGCGTTGTCTGTGCGCCTTCACCACTGTCGCCTTCACTGCTTGTATCTGCTTGCTGTTAGCCCCAGTCGCTGCCATGCCTCCTCTGTCTGGGTTCCATTTTGGCTCCATCGTGTCGTGCCCCCTCTGTGTCTGGTGTTCTTCTTCTATTCTTGCTTTGGTGGTGTCTGTATTAAGTTTTATTTTATTTTATTTTATTTTATTTTATTTTAATTATTGTATATGAATTTGTTTGTTTTCTCTGAGTTTTATTGTTATTAATCTTTTTGAATGATAATTTAACCTAAAAATTTGGGACAATTCATGATTTGGGACAACTCTGTTGATGTTGAGGTTGTTGTTGCTGTGAATGGTGGTGTTGAGGGAGGGAGAGGGGAGTGTGCGTTGGGGAAGGGGGAGTGGTGGAGATTATTGTTGCTGTTGATATTAAGGCTATTGTTATTGCGAGTGGTGGGGTTGAGGGAGGAAGAAGTAGTGTGTGTTGGAGAGGGAGACTGATGGAAGTTGTTGTTGCTCTTGATGTTAAAGTTGTTGTTGCTGTGAATGGTGGTGTTGAGGGAAGAAGGGGAAGTATACGTTGGGGAGGGGGTTGTGATGCGGCGAGGACTGCGATGGGGGAGAAGTGTGCGTTGGGGATGGGGGCTGCGACAGGGAGGGAGAGGGAAGGGGAGGGAGTGTGCGTTGGGAGGGAACTTTGGGAGTGGTTTGCCAAGTCACCAAAACACGGTGGCCACATCAGCATTGTGCTTACCGGAAATTTGCTCCGGCGAGCTCGGGGACACGCTTGTCAAATTTTAAAATCTTTTAAGGACCACTTTGTCAATAACAATAGTGAGGTACCAAAATGTCAGCGTTTGAATTTTTCGGGTACTGATTTTATATATATATATATATATGCTTATGGTTGATTTTATATGTCTGCATATATATGGCTGCATATAATTAATATGTTTCACAAGTTTAAATGCTAAATTTGTTGCTGAAAACAATACTTTTGATACTGTTGATGAGTTAAAATGCTAATTTTTTATTGTTATGTTTATATAAAATGCTATTGAGGAGCTTATTGAAGAGTTTGAGAAACTTGAATTAGGTATGAAAAAAAATTATTGTTCCTTTCATGGTTTATGTTTATAATTTATAATCTATATTGATTTTTTTGTTTTATTTTTGTAGAAATTGCACCAACCGAAAAAGATAATGATGAGTCTGGTGTGGATTCAGATTAAGTATGGTGGCTGTTTGGTTTTTATTTGTTTTAAAGTGACTGTTTCGGTTTAAAGTGTGTTTATTTTTGTTGTTTTGCTAGACATTTTTAGTTGTCTTTGTTTTATGTTTAATTAAGTTGAATTTGTATTGAATTTGGATGTGATATACTTTTATTATTCTAGTTTATTGAAGGTTTTAAACTTCATTTTATGATAATTTAAATTTTTATTAGGTGAAAAAAAAACTAAAAAACCGACCGAACCAAACCGCTGTTGATTCGGTTTAATTTAGTTGTTCAAACAACAGCCAACTGAATGGTTGGCATCATTGTAGAACTAATAAAATCGGTTCGGTTGGTTATATTTAAAAAAAAATGATACTTAATTATAAAATATAATTATCAAAATATATTTTATTAGTTAATCTGTACTTTTGATTTAGACTTGTGTAAAAAGGTAAAAAAAAAATATAAAAAAAATAATAATAACACCAACAATAAAAATTTACAGAATTATGAAAACAAAAAACAAAACGAATTACACTTTTCTTGTGAAAATAAAATAAAATAAAATTTAAAAAATAGCTCAAATGAAGAAATTTTTTATTTTCTTTTTTTACTAAAAAAATCAAAATTTCAATAATTGTATTTTAAGTTTTTTTTCTTATAAAAGCTTAATAAATTAATAAGAGAAAATAATATTAATGGTTATATTTCTAACTCTTTTTCTCAAATAAGAGCATCTTTTGAATTTGTTTGATTTTTGTATAAGCCTTTTTTTTTTCTTTTATTTATCTTATGTTATTTTTTTTATTTTTGAAATTTATTAAAGATCGAATTCTTGACTTTTCGAACACAAAGTTTGATACTATATCATTAGGGGTGGCAAGCGGGGAAGCCCGCCCCGCCCCGCCTAGTGAGGCGGTCCCAGAATCCTAGCCCGCCCTGCCTAACGACGGGCTGGCGGGCCGGCGGGCTAAGCCCGCCAAATATCTTTTTTTTTTTTTTACTTTTAACTATTAAATCTCTCATATTTTCTACTTTTAACTATTATAATTTTTAAAAGTATAAACAAATTATAATTTTTATATTCACAAACATTAAAGTCTTTGTAATTATAAATATCTAATAAATATAATTATAAACCAAGTTTATCCAAAACATAATTATAAATATGGTTCCCAAAGCAAAATAAACATAATCCAAAACAAAATTATAAATATTGTCTCTAAAACAAAATAAATATAATCCAAAATACTCAATTTTCATCTTCATTCTCTTGTAAGTTGGGTTGTGGGAAGTTGGGTTTTGACAAAAAAATTGTAAAAATATCCCTTGCTAAAAAAATACTAAATCCGGCGATGAAGCCCGCCCCGCCCCGCCAAAGCCCGCCAAAGACCGCGGTTTAAGCGGTGCGGGTTAGGCGGGCTTTTACTATTTGGCGGTCCCAATTTTCTAGTCCAGCCCGCCTTTTTTGGCGGGTTATGCGGGCCGGCCCGGCGAGTTTAGGCCCGTTTGCCACCCCTATATATCATGAAACCGCTTGTCCTAAAAATTTAATGTTATATCACTAATAGAGATATTATAATACTAATTTCTCCTAAAAAAACTGATTTTAATCTTTTCGGTTATATAACTGATTTTAATCTTTAAGTTATAAACTCATAATCATACTGCTTTTCCAAACACATAAAAAACTTGGTTCCCATTATAGCTTTGGAAGTAATAAAGTGATGACAGTAATGAATGGTCTATTAGGGCAAAAATTGGCTATGCTATGATGATTTTCATGTACAAAAAGCATGGAGAACTTTGATTTGAAAATAAAAACGTGTAAATTACCATTTATAGTTGCTCTCTCAAGCACTCCAAAATAATTAATAGTTTCTACTTTCTACTTTCCTTCACGACCCGGGACCCAACCCTTTTTCACAATGACCATGAGAAGAAAGTTATAATTTATATTTTAGACTCGTGGTTTTTTTTTTTTTTTTTAAGTTGGGAATGAGATTTGAATTCGCGATTTTTAGGTGAGTATGGAGAGAATATGTCATTTGAGCTATAGTTCATTGGTAGACTCGTGGTTAAATAATACATTAAATTTTCAGAAAATCATTATTAGTTTCTAATGTTATATATTAACATTACTTAAAAAAATGTAATTAAGAATAGTGGTAATGTAGTAGCTAGCCCACTAGCAGTTGAGCAAGTTGCTGTCACTAGATATAGTAGATTCTAAATCCAACAAGTAGAAAACTATATTACATGTGATCTGCCTTCGATCTTGTTTTTGTTCCTTCTTTTCCACTAAAATCATATATTATAATTATACCTACCTTGCTAAATCCCAAACCATAGCCTCATGGTGCCTCTTTTATCATCTGTATTTCAATTTGTAGTAAGCATCTCGTGAATATAAGTTTGTATATATATATCATTAGTTTAAAAGCAATATTTTATAGTATTTTGACTTTTAGATATTAAAGTATCTTTTTTAAACTAAAATAAAAAATTCCTTATTTTACTTAATTATTTTATGCATTAATATTTGAAACTTAATAGAAATGGAAAAATATATTATTATTCAAAAATAGTTATCACAAATTTTGTGAGCAAGAGTAATATATTAAACACATGTATCCAAAGAGGAAAATGTATTACTTTTTTTAATATTGACTCTTGTATGAATGACTACATCATTTTATTTTATTCAACTAACTTTCATTTTTCTAGGTTCAATACTTTTATACTAATTATGTGATTATTATTTACCATATACTTTAATTTTATGTCATGTGATTATTAATTATATTATATTTAATATTTCCATTCCTACCTTCTTATTTCAAATAAGTGTTTAATTTCTAAAACTTTATACTTCCACAAAATATGTGTCCGCCACTTAACAAATTAATACAAAACATAACCCTTTTTTTTTTATCTAAAATACATAAATTAATAAAATAATAAAAGAAAATAACTATTATTATAAAATTAATTTTGCAATTTGTTTTTTGTTTTTTATGACTCTAGCTAGCCCTTCTAATTGAATAGATGAAGTATCTATTTTATAGTCTTAATTATATGTTGACTTTTTTTGACACGTTAATTATATTGACTTGACTTCATCATCAAAATATCATTATTGTTAGAGAAAATGATAAATAGGTCCCTGATTTTTTGTTCTTCGGACATTTTCGTTTCTGACCATTGAAAAATACTTTTAAGTCTCTGACCTTCACAAAATTTGGACAGATCAGTCCCTGACGGGGGCATTTGGATGGAGGGACTGATCCGTTCAAGTTTTGTGAAGGTCAGGGACTTAAAAATATTTTTCAATGGTTAAGAACGAAAATGTTCGCAGAACAAAAAATTAGGGACTTATTTGTCCTTTTCTCTTATTGTTATTATAAATATATCCATCACACCTAATTAATGTACCGGAAATAATTAAACCTCCCGGCCCATGCATGTACATTCTTGAAAAACCTCATAAAACTAATTAAGGCATGTATTTGCTGAGTGCTGACCATTCAATCTGTATGATAAACCTTGTTATTAATTATTTCTATAATTTTAGAATACTCTGAATTCTAGAACTAGGAAGATTCATCAAACCTTGATCAATTTCCAAATTGCAAGAAGAATACATGGATTGGTTTTTATAAGAGTCGGCGGTGGCCACTAATAAAAGATGTTGAAATTGAAAATTGAAAACTCAAATTCATTCATAGTTGGTTTGCTTTGTTTGATTTATACCAAATTAAAGTGTGCCGGCTGCTATGTATACTGTTGACCATTCTCTAATAATAATTTTGGACCGCGTTCACTTCTTCTCACTTATTAATAGAAATTGATAAATCAAAGAATTTGAGAATAAGAACCTTTCTTCTTTTGTACAGTACTATATAGTTTAGTGGATTTTGACTTTGAACTTGGACCTAGTCTTTCTTATAGACTCCACTTCATCTTTCAATTCTATCTTTGCTTATACTTCTCTCACTATCATGCATCCTCTCACTATTCACTCCCTTCAAATATACTTTTTTTATTTATTAATTGGCTAGTGGACTCTTTCTGTTAAGTAATTACGTCACACGCATATATATAATTATATTAACATATAATTAAATATTTTGAAAACAAATGAACCTGATATAAGAAAAATAATGATATTTGTTGAAAAAAGAAGTTTAACAGCAATCCCAATATAAATACAATGAAACCAAACTCAGAAATGACGTACCATTTGACCAAACTGAGTGTCATTCTTGGCTACCAAGAAACTCCCCTCATAACTAAGAAACGTGCTTCCACTTCACTCCACCTGTATCCTTACTGTTAATAATTTTCCTCCTCAATATAAATAAATATTTTATTACTTTAAATAATAAAATATAATATTAAAATTAGGAAGCTAGCAATAGTTGTTTTTAATGTTTAATATTATTAAAAAAATTTCAAGTGTAAACCAATTATTTTAATCGTTAATTTTAATTAATATATATTATATATATTTTTAATAATTTAAATTAACCGTTAAAACAACTAAAATACCGGTGTCCCAATGCACTTGAAACTCTTTCAATATTATTAAGCTTTACTTTCTCACCACTTGTCAAGCAACTTCCCGTCCATTCTGAAATGCTGGGCCTCCTTTATAAACCCCCACTCCACACTCTCACTCCCTCCATTACTTCACAACTTGAACAACATTTCACCAAAACTACATACAACACATACAAACACTTTTTTTTTACATATTTTTTTCCTTTAATTCGTATCGGAATCTTATTGTTATCAGATGGCTCTGGAAGCTCTGAATTCGCCTACGGCGAACTCTTTCGAAAACAGCCACAACCACGGCCACAGCCAGTTTGAATCTTGGACTAAAAGAAAGCGCTCAAGGCGAGGATCTTCTCAACCTCGCTTTGACCACCACAATCCGCCGTGCACGGAGGAAGAGTATCTCGCTCTATGCCTCATCATGCTTGCTCGCGGACACGCTGGACCTGGAACCGACGCCGTTCTTCCTCCGCCGCAACTTACCGCCGGAGATTCTTCAACCGCCGTAAAACTCAGCTACAAATGCTCCGTCTGCAACAAGGCTTTTCCGTCTTACCAAGCTCTCGGCGGACACAAGGCGAGTCACCGGAAAAACACTGCCGCCGCCGGCGGAGGAGATGATAACTCTACGTCTTCAGCAGCCACCACTAGCTCCGCCACAGCTGGCGTCGCCGTGTCCGGCGGCGGTTCGGGAAAGGCGCACGAGTGCTCAATTTGTCACAAGACTTTCCCGACGGGACAGGCGTTAGGCGGACACAAGAGGTGCCACTACGACGGCGGCGCGGCGGGGAGTGCAGGCGGTGTTACGACGGAGGAAGGTGTGGGATCTACTCACACCGCCTTTAGCCACCGCGACTTCGACCTTAACGTTCCGGCGTACGGTGAATTCTCGAGGGACGAAGAAGTAGAGAGCCCTCACCCTGTGATGAAGAAGAAGCCACGTGTTTTCATGGTGCAGAAGATCGAAATCCCTCAAATCCGTTAGAAAATTTGGTGAATTAGATTGCAAAACTTGTTTAATTTCAAGTTTAGATTTGATTTAATTTGGATTTTATTAGATTAGGGATGAAGAAAACACTGAGATAGATCCAGATTCATATATGAGTTATATTTTTTTTAAAAGATTTTTATTATTTGGAGAATTTTTAGATTGATTTGTTTCTGTAAATACTGTACTTTTGGGTTCTCTTTTCAGAACCAACTCTTATGATTTGGAATTGTACTTTTTGACGGTGGCATGAAAAATTCAATTTATTTATTTATTTTCTTTGTGAAAATGAATTCAGTTTTGATTTTGACCTATCCAATCCATGCATGGAATGATTGATCTGATCTATAGAGTGGGGTACTATGGTAAAAAGCTCCTTCAAATTTGTTAGCTTATTCTTCCTGTTAGATTCGATTTTGGAAATTTTTTTCTCAAAATAAAATAAAGCTACCATAGTTTTATGGTCATGGTAAGAAAATCATCATACAATGAAACTCTTAAAACGTCTAGTTAGTTATAAGTTCCATTCTTGATTGTAACTCTTAGAACGAAAATTTATTTTCCAAGAAAATTGTTTGGGAAAAAATAGCCATTTAAGGGACTATATGAGAAAAGATATTGGTAAAATGAAAAAAAAAAAAAGTGAATTAATAATTGATGATATTTTATTGAGTGGAATGATGGTGATGATTGGGTAGCAGAGGCAATGCCGCAATGGTGTGAGTTGAGTTAGAAACAAGTTGGCACGCATGTTTCTATGTTGGCGGTTTTTACTGTTTTCCCTTTCACGCATGTAACTAACCACATGTTAATGTTACCTCTTTTTCTCCCACTTTTTTCGGTCAATAAAGGAGTAAAGTTGTACACTTACCATATTTTATACTATTTTAACCAAGAGAAATGTTATTCTTTCTTTAAAATGTTATCTTTTAAATTTAATTATTTAATTATAATAATTTTATACTATAGACAACCATATTTTATATTATACCATATTAACATATAAGCTTATACAATCGTACTAGGTAAAAAATTAGTTACTAAATTAATTATTTTATAAATATATGTTAAAAAAAATTAAACAATAATATATATATTTATACATTTAATTAATATAACATTTTCGAATATTATAGCACATTTTAATAATGATCCGAATTTGGAGTGGAAGCAGAGAGCACAAGTGATGAGGCTGTTTCATGTGTGAGATTCTTATTATGTGTTTTGATTTTTGATAGCAAATAAATATTCTTGCTTTGTATTGTTTGTTTTTGTCAGCTTAATGTTAGTTTTTATTTTTGGATTAGCATTTAAGATTTAAAATTTAGAATTTTATATTATTATTTTTAAATTAAAATTAAAAATAATAATAAATTTATAATACTTATATTAAGAATAATTAATTAATCAGAACAAAAATACTATCTTACTCTCAGAGCATATAAGAATTTCTCTGGTGGGGGAAATTAAACAACACATGCAATTTACTTAAGCTCATTTTTTTTAAGAAGGTAACAAAAAGTTGAATACAAGACATTTTTGGGTTAAACATAACAAACAAAAGATATTTAGTAGATTTTATGTGAAGTCAATTTTGACAGATGCAATTTATTTCAAGATCAATTAATATACAACAACTATTAGACTATAAATTCAGTCATAACATGTGCAATTTATTCACCATGCTGGCCTTAATTTTCTTCTTTAGCAAGATTGTTTTTAAGACACAAATCTTCAATACGTTAACTTAAAAGTACTATAAGTAGACAAATTTATCTGCTACGTAGTACCTTTGCATTATTTATTATTTCCTCCAAATTTTTATTAGTCATTTTTTGTCAAATAATAAATTTTGCATAGAACAACAAAAACTAACAGATCTTGTTTCTACTAAAAAAAATTACTACTCACATAAACTTATCTTTATATAAAAATAAAAATAAAAAATTATTAAATAATTTAATATATTTAATTAAATTATCTAATACAACATATGATAATATCTTAAGTATCATATTTAGATAAAACTAGGTTTATGTAAGTAACTAAGTAGCTTATAATTTTCCTATATATATGGTAGATGTCAATATATAATATCAACGTTGACTCTGGTAAGTTTTACTTCGCATTTTCAATGTGTGGGAGTATTAATATTCTTGCACCGCGTTCTTGAATAGTTGAATGCTAAGACGGTCCACCCTCTAATAAAACATTTACTAAAGGCCAAAAATCACATAAAATTAAAAGGAAGGTTCAGTTAGACATAAGAATGGTACATCTTTACTTGCGTATGTACTTACGTATATATGAGTTAATAAGAAGTAGAAATTTAAACCTCCTTTCAGATTAAACTATAATGTACTTATGTACAGATTACTTATCATGGATTTCCTAAGCAATTTGCATTGAGTTATGTATACTTAGATATATACATTAAGGTTTTTTTTTTTTAATTTTTTCTTAAACATTACTTTAGATTACTATGACTATTATATAACAATATAATGCCAATTTAGGTATGTTATCACAATGCAATAAAAATTATTTTTAATACGGAGATAAAGATAATAATTTGGTTGTATTGATATTTAAAGTATATTATAGTATTGTGAATGTATAGAAAATAATAAGCAAAAAATATATTACTACAATTTGACACGTATTCAATACACACCTTGCGTATTGGCCAAAATATTAACACGTGTATAGTACGTATTTTGTGTGTTGTCAAAATATGGACACGTACATGTTAATTAATTCTCTATTTGTAAAATTTATTCATCTTTAATTATACTAAATAATTCTATTTTTAACGAAAATATTTTTTTTATATAAAAAAAATCGACCACAATGTAAGCGTATATTATATATTATTGTAACGGTGGAATGAACTCAAATGTAAATTATAAATAAAAAATAACATAAATATAATGGTTTTTATTGTATAGTTAAGTCACATGCTACATTTAACATCATCATAAGAAAGACAAAGAGGAACCGTCTGTTGTTGCTAAAGTAGGTGCCCAATTTTTAGGCCAAGTTTCCTTTGCGTGTTAAAGAGCAAAGTAGACCAAGATGCCAAATTGTGTTCATACTATAAATATAATGGTTTTTATTTGTTTATTTATTTACGATAATATTAAAAAGATAATATATATAATTTATTTATATACTATAATATCTATAATTTTATACACATAATATTTATAATAGTTACATCTTTATTACATTTAAAATTATATAATTATTTAACAATAATTAATAAATATTAAATAAAATATTTTTAAATTATTTAAATTGAATTTTTATTGACTCTTAAATATTATTATTTATTTATTAAATTTATCTTTGGTAAATAACTGGTGAATTTGGTATCTAACCCCCCATTGCACAACGCGTGGACTTTTTTGTGCGTCTTGTTTGGGTGCACACGTTTTCCATTTCTAGTTTACACGGTAAAGGAGAATTTTCCAAATTCCAATTCTCACTTCTACATAAAAGACAATTAATAAATTACATGCAACCTATGATACACTGACACAACACTATACGACGGACACACAAATTTTAAAATTTTACATAACATGGGACATGTATACATATAAAATATAAAATATTTTTTAGTTAAATTATAATAATATTTTGATATTTTATTGATATTAAAATATAAATTAAAATTTTTAATTATTTTTAATATCTTATTTTAATTATATCAAGTATTTAAAATTTTTTATTTTAATAAATAATAATATATACTATATCTAAATTTATTTTAAGAATATATGTTAAGAATAATATTAGACACGCGAATATATTTAGGTGTGTTCACATGTATCCGGAGAATAATTTTTTATTTTTTATTAAAACATGGTTGGACACAGCAAACATACGTGTCGGACGAATATCGGTAAGTGTTGTGTCCAAAATGTGTCCGACACAGAGAGACGACAACTCATTGAAGTGTCCGTGCTTTATAACATGCAACCATATCATTATTTATTAATTTATTATTTTTGTGTTATAATACACTAACTCCCATTAACATTAACGCGTTAGTTTTTTATTCCATCATGAAATAATTTATTTATTTCTTTTTTCCGCACAGGTATTATTCCTAACTCTGAGCAAACTTAGCTCAAGAAGGTCTTTTATAAATATGAAAAAAAGGACATAATAATGCATGCACTTCCCATTAGTCCATTACTTTCTGCTCCAATTGAGTAATGTCCATGACAAGGGAGTGTTCGTTTTTCTTTAATTGTTGCTTTGATTTTAAGTTATTGCAAAATTTTAGAAAGATATATACCTTCATTTTTCACAATATATTATTGCTTTGCAGTTGCACTCACACTTTATAAAAGTTATTATTTTTTTAAAGTTGATGAATACCCAAAAAAATTAGACTATTCTAAATTTATAATAATATTTTAAGGATTTTGTTGCGGATAGATAAATAAATAGCAAAAAATAGAAACATTTAATTATTTATTTATCACATTAATAAAAATATTTAAGTTATTCATCTATAATTTTAAAAATCTTAAATGGTTGAATGGATGACTATGTATGTATAGTAATTGAACTCATATTTTATATGGATATATAGATCACGCAAAAAGGGATGAGTTATATTTTATTATTATTTTTTAACAATAGAAAAAAAGTATGCAACATAAGTAGCTGGATTCCTGGATCTATCTAATCCAATTGGGCACCTCTCCAAATCAATTGTTAATATATACTAGCTAGGTAATGCTAGACATGTGAAAATTGCATACCTTATATTATTTAATAATAAAAAAAAAAAAAAAACAAAAACAAAACCTTTCTCAACTGCTACCATTTTGAATGTATGTATATAGTCAGAACAATTAAATTAATATAAGATTAAGACATTATATTGCTCACTAATTTAATCTTAAATTTAAATAAATGAACATCAACGATGTACATATGCCACGCTACAAAGTAAAATAATCCATTGAAATCTTCAGTTCATAAGACATTATTATATATTCGTAAGTAAATATGGACTTAACTGTGACATGTATAATTATAAGTCCAACTAATTGTATGAATTAATAAAAATTTTAGTTTATTCAACCAACTTGGGTTAATTTGATAGTTAGTTGACTAGCTGGCTTAAGTAAATATTGGAGTTTGAATCCTGCATTGTCAGGGGTGGCAAGCGGAAAAGTCCGCCCCGTTCCGCCTAATGAGGCGATCCCAAAATCCCAACCCGCCCCACCTAACGGCGAGCTGGCGGGCCGGCGGGTTAAGTCCACTAAATATATTTTTTTTTTAACTATTAAATAATATATATCAAGACATAAAAAAAATCTCTCATGTTTTTTACTTTTAACTATTATAATTTCTAAAAGTATAAACAAATTATAATTTTTATATTCACAAACATTAAAGTCTTTGTAATTATAAATATCTAATAAACATAATTATAAACCAAGTTTTCATCCAAAACATAATTATAAATATTGTTCCCAAAGCAAAATAAATATAATCCAAAACATAATTATAAATATTGTCTCTAAAATAAAATAAACATAATCCAAACACTCAATTTTCATCTTTATTCTCTTGTAAGTTGGGTTGAGGGAAGTTGAGTTTTGGCAAAAAAATTGTAAAACTACCTCTTGCAAAAAAAAAAACTAAGCCCAGCGGGGAAGCCCGCCCCGCCCCGCAAAAACCTGTGGTTTAGGCGGTGCGGTTTAGGCGGGCTTTTGCTATTTGACGGTCCCAATTTTTCAGCCCAACCCGCCTTTTTTGCCGGGTTACGCAGGTCGACCCGGCGAGTTTAGGCCCGTTTGCCACCCCATTTGTACATATAGTAATTCATTGGCCAACGAAAAATAAGATTTGAAAATACCGTGAAAAAAAAATTATTCTTAAAATGTAAATAATTTGTTAATTATTTTGTATTTGTCACTTGAAAAAATTGATAAATTTTTAAGTTAAATTTAATTTTAATACACTGATAATTTTATATTGATAATATATAAAAATTAAATTCTTCTAAATTTATATATCTAAATATAAATGTACTGATATGAAATTGTATAACAATGTCAATAAGTCTCTTGAAAATACTTATTAAAAGTATGGATGCATAAAATTGCTTAAGAAAACATAACCAATCATGCTATGCACATAAAAAAATAATTATTAAATCATTTATTTATATATAATATATATTAAAATATAAAATATACATTAAAAATATATAAAATAATACTAAGACTATATATATATATATATATATATAACCAATTTAATTGATAATCGATTTTTAATAAACCCATAATATTTAAGAAACATATAAAAAAAAGAATATAACGCACCAAAATATTTACATGTCTTTAAGCATGAGAATGAATTATTTGGGCAAAAACATGAGTGTGTAGTAGAGTATTTAGTAGTCATCAAAAGCATGCAGCAAGCTTAGAGAGTGGATCTATCTAGAAATGAGTGAATGGTCCTCAGAGTTATAACCATAACCAAAGGAGGTTGCAATTCTCAACAACTTTTTCAACTGCCGCAAGTGTCTTTGTTTCTAGAATCTTGACGAAAGAGTCCAAATTCTTGGAAGCATGTAATTTCTGATTTCTAATTTGGAATTGCTCAAGGCGGCGTTCTCTTTTGGTTGACACTAAAAAATTACAAAAAAAAAAAAAAAAAAAATCACATCCCAATTACAGTGTTTAATCATTCCATTAGCAGTATGACTTTTTATAGATTTACATTATTATAGTGTAAATTATTAACACCAAGATAAGCATTGAGTCATTAATATGATATTAATTGTAACACACATGTTTAATATATAAATAATAGATGTATATTCACTATTTTTTTCTTTCAATATACAAAATATTGGAGGTAAAAGAAAATTGAGTGAGATTGGAGAGGTTATTGAAATATGATTCTTTAGTGTTAGAGACAAAACATCTAAAATTGTGAAGGCAAAAATCTAACTTGATGGAAAAAAAAAATTGAGATAGTATGCGGTTTGTTGGACCAAAAAAAAAGGTAATGGAGATTAGTGTTAGATATAAGCGTTTGGGTAAAGTCTGCACCTGTTGTGCATATCTAGGGCAAGATGCAAAACACTATAACAGGTTGATCATAGATTTGATGGCACATCGGAACACACAGGATAGCATTGGAGAGTGGGTTAAAGCTGATCAAGTCGGCAAAAGAGTGGATACAGAGAGTGGAGATGACATAGGAGGGGGTAAAACTTCTAATTTAAGACCTGCACAACTAAAGAAGAAACCACCTCCCACATGACTAATAGAAGGCTTTGCTGGTATGAATATGAAGGATAATAGAGACACGGAAAAAAGGGCACCGGAATCTCTCGACAAGTGGAATAAAGTAGCATCGAATCAGATACCAAAGAAAGAAGGGCAGTCTATGGAGGAAAATGGATCTCTGATCCTGTTGGATGATGCTAATCCAATGGCATATTCTTTGGAAGTACAACTGGAAAAGGATGATACGAATAAAGAGGAGTCAAGAAAGAAGAAGATCAAACAGATTACTAGGCAAGAGGAAAAAACTACCAGCACGTAAGTGACAACAAAAGAAGGCCAGCGGATATGGAGAATGAAACAAAACAAAAAAAGGTATGTTTGGAGGAAGGGAATGCGGATAAGGAGAAGGCGGAGGGTGCCATCCGTCAAATGGCACCCCAAATACCATGAGGATTCTTACGTGGAATTGTCGGAGTTCGGGGAGACCCTTGACAATCCATAACCTCAAAGGGATATCTCAATCCCACTCCCCCGAGTTGATTTTTATTTGTGAAACCAAAAACCAAACTCGAAAGGTGGAAGCGAAGTTGACGTCGTGTGGTTTTAGTAATTGGCATATTGTTAATCCAAATAGCATTGCCGAAGGCCTGACCATGGCGTGGAAAGAAGGGTGCAATATTAAAGTTACCAGCAGCTCCAGTTTCTATATACAAGCTATAGTGAAAGATGTAGCAAACAATGAGGAATGAAGTATAATTGGAGTTCATCTCAGTTGCAGTGAACTAGTAAGAACAGGCCAATTTCAAGAGATCTCGGTGACGATGGGGCAGAATCAGGGAGGAATAACTATCTTGGGGGTGGCGACACGTCTTTATCATCTATGACAGCCTTCAATCTCTTCATTGGTGACAATGATTTGGTGGATCTAGGTATGATCGAAAGACACTACACTTGGAGCTATAGGAGGGCAGGGAATAAATTGATCCAGGAACTTTGGACAGAGTACTAGTAAATGGGGAGCTATTGCAATCTTATTGTCATCCAACCGTCCTCAAACTTGCCGAAAATGGCTCAGATCATGCCCCTTTACTGTTGGACACTAATCCTCGGATCGAAAAATGAAAAAAAATATTTAAGTTCCAAGAGAGGTGGTGTGGTGGAGGAGATAAGGAATATTGTTAAGGAAGCCTGGGCTTCTTCATTTGAAGGTTCTTCGATGTATATCGTCACTCAAAAATTAAAATTGTGCCGCCACAAGCTTGTGCAGTGGCAACAAAGTAATCGGTCAAATTCAAAGAAGGAGATTGAGACACTTAAGGCCCGATTGGAAGAAATAAGGACAGTAGGGATGTGCGGTGGAACCGATATCCACGAGGTTGAATCGAAGCTTGAAAAGGCATACCTAAATGAAGAATTGTATTGGAAGGAGAAGTCCCGGGTCAAGTGGCTTAGAGAAGGGGACAGGAACACCGCCTTCTTTCACAAAAAGTTCAAAGTGCGTACAATGGGGAATAAAATCTGGCGACTAGTGGGAGGAAATGGGGAAGTAGTATCCTCTCAAGCTGACATATTGCAAGAGTGGCTGAGAAATATTTTACAGGCATTTTTTCATCTACCAATAAGGCAGATCAGAGCCTTTTCTCGCTGATTTTGAGCCTAAGGTTATAACTTTCATGAACCGAAGGCTACAAAAACCAGTATCAGACGAGGAAATTAAGAGGGTTACCTTTAGTGTTCATCCTCAAAGCGCCCCAAGAGACGACGGAATGACAGCGAAATTCTTTCAATTCTATTGGGACATTGTAAAGGAAGATGTAACACGAGCCATTAAAAGTTTCTTTGGAGGCGCGAACTATTAAAACGCTTTAATCACACAAATATTTGCCTAATTCCGAAAGTTCCTGACGCTAGCAACATGTCCCAAGTTAGACCTATTAGCTTATCTATGACAATATACAAAATTATCTCTAAAGTTTTGGTGTATAGATTACAAAGCTGTATGAATAAGATAATAGGCCTTAATCAGAGCGCTTTTCTGAAGGGACGGCTGATCTCTGATAATATCTTAATTGCCCATGAGTGCATGCACTATCTTAAAACTAAGAAACGGGGGCTGGAGCATGAAAAGGCTATTAAGCTTGATATGAGTAAAGCGTATGATAGAAGCGAATGGAAATTTCTTTGGTACATAATGGAAAAACTGGGATTTGGCATGCGATAGATTAGCTGGATCCGAGAGTTAGTTACCACAGTTTCTTATTCTGTTCTGGTGGAATGCCAACCTTTTGGTTTTTTCAAACCAAATAGAGGGATCCGACAAGGAGATCCTCTAACACCATATCTTTTTCTTTTTTGTACGGAAGATTTATCCTTCCTGCTACACAAGGCAGAGCAAAACGGTTTGATTTACGGTATTCAGGTAACACGAAGGTGCCCTACAGTTAGTCACTTGTTATTTGCTGGCGACTCTATTTTATTTTGCAAGGCCTCTGAGAAAAGTTGTGATAGAATCCTAGAGCTTTTGGAGTCATATGAAAGTTTTAGCGAACAAAAGTTTAACCTATATAAGTCAGCAATTTTCTTTAGTAACAATACTCCAGATGCTACTCAAAAAATCCTAGAAACAAGGAAGAACATTACTCGTGTTGGAGCACAAGACAAGTACTTGGGGCTCCCTTCAGTAATCAATAGATCAAAAAGAACCACCTTCAATTCCATTAAAGACAGGATATTCAAGAAGGTGCAAGGCTAGAAAAAGAGTTTCTTGTTAAATGGAGGTCGTTAGATGTTGATCCGGGCAGTTGGAAAAGCAGTACATATCTATACCTTATCTTGTTTCAGGCTCCCAGATACTTTGCTGAAGGACATTCATAGTATTTTGACTCAATTTTGGTAGGGACGGCACGGAGAGGAAAGACGCATGATCTAGATTAGTTGGGATAAGATAACAAGGCCAAAAAGCGAGGGAGGACTGGGTGTGAAAGACCTGCGAGCACATAATCTAGCTTTGCTGGGCAAGCAATGCTGGAGACTCATAATCCAACCTAATTCTCTCCTAGCTAGAATTTTAAAGGGCAAGTATTACAGGTATGAAGATTTACTAAGTGCAGATAAAGGAGTATTACCTTCCTAGGGGTGGCAGAGTCTTCTCCAAGGATGAAGTGTGGCAGAAAAAGGCACAATCTGAAAAGTGGGGGATGGCGAGTCCATTCGGATCTTCAGAGACCCCCTGGCTTCCTTCAACCTTCCCATATAAAGTTTCCTGCGACATCAATTCCAGCCAAACATCAAATCGAATAACGTTCGTCAAAGACCTTTTCTCTGAAAATGAACAATAGAACCAACGGCTTGTCTCAGAGGTGTTTCCCATTGAGGTAGCACAGCAAATTCTAACAATAACCCCGAAAAAAAGATCAGACAAGGTTCAGTGGCTACTTAATAACTTCAAATGCTATGACGTTGCATCCGGGTACCGAATTTCTTACCTGTTCCATCATGAACCAATTGATCTATGCCCAGTGTATATACAACAAAGAGGAATTTGGTGCCATCTATGGAAACTACTCACACCCCAGAAGATTACAATTTTTCTTTGAAAATATCTCTACGGAAGAATTCCAGTCATGCAACTCATCCATCAGAGATTCTTCAATACGCCACCAACATGTCCACTGTGTCAAGAAGAGAGTGAAACAATAACTCACTGCCTATTTCTATGTCAAAATGCAAAATTAACGTGGAGGAAGACAGAAATGAAAGCATGTGTACCTTTTTCTAATTCAACCACCTTCTTCGACTGGTGGAGCTCAACAACGAGTCTCTTGGATAAGCAACCAAATGGAAGTAACAAGGTTTTTCTTGCGGCAATTTTACTGTGGCATTTATGGAAAGACCGGAATCGTCGAGTGTTTGAGTAAGGTGCTGGTACTACCCCTTCGGAGGAAATTGCTGCTAGTGTCATTAGAGCTCACCAAAAAATTTTTGTCCGCCCCCTACGCCTTCAAGAATAGATTAGTTTTTTTCCCTTACTTTCCCTTTTCAATTTTGTGATTCAATGTTGATTTACTCACCTACGACGTGTGAAGTGACGCCTTTGGAAGAACCCCTTTCTTTTGCTTTTACCGTTATGTCCTTCAATTTAGACAATATCTTTCTTTTCTTTTATTGGTGAATAAAAATAATTGATTGTCTTTGAAAAAAATATATATACAACTTCTACCCATTTAAATATCCATAAAAAATAATTCTTCAATCAAAATACATATATTAAATTCCAATCAAATTAAATTTTTTATATAATTTTCTTTTACCATGTTTAGCAAAAAAAACCTAAATTAAGTCAAAGCTCGTATTATAAAAAATTAGCACTTTCATTATTTCAGTTTTGTTAATACTTTTTTTTCTATTACTTTAAGAATCCTAAGTCATTATAGATGTTATAAAATGTTACTTAAATTATTTTTTATTAACAATAATGTAGGTTCAATTATAATTAATTTTATAATAAAAGTACATAAAGAATATATAAGGTATAACAAATATTTTTTAGGTTTTCATTTTGAAAATCTTTTAAAATATGTTTGTTAAATAATTAAATTTTTTGTACTTTTTATGTACTCTTATGATAAAATTAAATATAATTAAATCTATATTATTACTAATAAAAAACTATCTAAATAACAAATATATACAAAATTAAACATAATTGAATTCGAATTGCTATTAAAAATTAATTAACTAGTTATTTGATGCGTGATTTATTAACTTATTTAATATCAAACAACTCTATAGTTATACTCATATCTGTACAGCCAGATGCAAAAGCAGATTTGGCTGCAGAGATTGAACCAAATGCTCTGAGGAGTGCATCTATAAAAAGTTAAAAACAGCTGCGATAACGCTGACATTGTTCCGGATAGAGGATTGTAGGTGCAAAAGGCACATACAAAGACATGTGCACTAACAACTGTGCTTGAAGACATTTGAGGAAGATTTTGATATGTGATTCTACGTAAATTAAACACGTATGAGACAGAATTTAGTGTGTAAAGGGTAAATTGGCAAACAAATTTTATACTTTGGAGTATAAACATTGGAATACAATGTGTATTCAATTATAATTAATTTTGTAATAAGAGTACTTCAAGAGTACATAAGATAATTAATCTAAAAAAATATTTGTTAAGTGATTATATCTTATATATACTCTTATTATAAAATTAATTATCATTAAACCTGCATTATTACTAATGAAAAATTATCTAAATAACAAGAGAATTTGGTAATGAAAGAGAAAAAGAGAGCGTTTCTGAAAGGCGTCAACCTATTCTTTTTAATTCTTTTACTCATAAGTACAAGACGATATAAATTTTTGTGTATCTAAGTAGAATCAATAAAATGAATATATATATATATATATATATATATATATACTCTTATAAATAAAAAGTAAGTTAATACCGATGACTTATTCAATGATTATTAACAAAATTTTATTGTATTATCATGATTAACACTAACCATCCATTGAATTTAAAATGTTATTAAAAATTAATTAACTAATTTTTTGATGTGTGGCCTATGAGCTTATCTAATGTCAAATGGATATAAATTTAAGATTCGTCAATGGTGGTGGGGTTGGTTTCGCAATCACTAAACAAAAATAAACGTGAATGCATGCAAAGTAACGAGAAAGACTATAGATTCATTTAAAATGTATTTAAGAAATTATTGTGTAGTATTGTCATATATGACCAACAAAAATTACTGAAAAGAATTGAGACTTTAAAAATTTTTTGTAATTTATAAAAATAGTTTTACAAGGATAGAATGATTTGATTTTTAAAATTCAAATTAATAGATAGTTAGTGTTTATTATGGTAACAATTGAATTCTTCTAATATCCATTAAATAAATTTATCTTTTTATTTGTAAAAAGATTAATTAAAAATTTTATATATATATATTAAAAATTTACGTATACTCAACTTCACGTAAATTTAAAATAAATTATAAATGATTTATGTAATTGTCGGTTTTTTTTACTAATATATATGTAATGAATTGCCAATATTATAGTTTATATGAGTATTAAATTTTTTGTTTGACCAATTGGTCAGTGGTCAAGATCAAGAAAATACGTTTCTTTATTTAACTTTATTGTATTTTTGTGTTTCTTTTCATACTTTTAACTAATTGATGTATGATCGAGTAGAATAACGAATGATTATTGTCACTCTTGTACATGCATTTTTCTATTGAATTTTTATATAAATATGTTTAATTAAAATGAAAATGATATGAGTATTCACTCCTAATAAAAAATGAATTCTAATAATATATTTAAGCTAAAAGGAGATATATTTTAACAATTAGATAATTGACCCAATACTTCAATAAAATTAAATCATAAAAAGGATAATTCACGTTATTAAATCAAGCTCCATCTAATATTATGTATATCACTCAAAAATATATAACGTTACGTGAATCATTCAGGTGGCAATTTCTATATAAATCAAAACGAAAATATTAGATTTAGTCATGAACGGTAAATCAAAACAGAGTAGTTCGATCTATATAGTATCCTAGTAAATCTAATGGATCCATTTTGATTTATACATGCATGCAACGTTATCTAGTAAATCTAATTAGACCGTTTCGATTTATACACATTAAAAGGTCATAGTAATTCAAAACACCCTATTTCGATTTACACTAGTACATAAATCGAATGAGCCTGATTAGATTTACTGTGCGACCAACCCCTATATATATATATGATATAAACGTTCAATTCAGGGGGAGAGAAACAACACAATGGCGAGTAAAGAGAGTTTGCTAGTACTAGTGCACTATAGATGGTCGATTAAGAAAAAAACACACTCTGGAATTAAGTTTACTGATAAGGATCCTCTTAGTATTTTTTTTGAAACCTTCAACGAATTTTGCTGAGTTCCTGAATTCCATAATACAAAAACTGGGTTTGCAAGGCATGAAACGAGTTGAGAAATTATTCTATAGAATTCTTATCTCAGTTTTGCGTGATGACGTGAAGTACGATTCATTCGTGATAGGGAGTGATGAAGATTTGAAAGTTCTATTCCATTGTTGTAGGCAGTTTCCCGAGGTGAGGACCCCTGAGTTGTTGGCCAAGCTCGTATATGTGGTCTCCAGCTCAGGTGGTTCGAACCGAAATCCACAAGGTCCAGCGACGGCAGCATGTTCTAGTTCGAGGCCTGGCTGTGCCTCCTCATCCGTACCTGTGATTGCACCTAAGGCACTGTATGTTGCCTCTCCGTCCTTTACAGCTAATTTACACCACAGTGGTGACAGAGTTGTAGGTGTTACTGATACGGCACCGGTTTCATTACATGGTAGAGCACCGGATGGTATAGACGATATTCTACATGATGATGATGAGGATGAGAATGTGGAGTCGGACACCATTGCCGATGATAGTGGTAGTGACATAGCAAGGAGTAATCCAGTTGTGGGTGGTGGAGCATTCAGTTCGGGGACTCAACAGTGTCCCCCACACTTTTCAAATTTGGACTTGGATGCAATGACATAGCAGGGGAATCCCGGTGCAGGGGTCGGTTTCGGAGCCAGAGACACACAGGATGCTGGAGGACCAGGGGAGTTTCAGGTTGGTCAGCAGTTTCAGGAACGACGCGGAGTTCAGTACAAAGTGGTGGAGTATGATTATCGCAAGTACTATGGTAAGTGTAAGGAATTTGGCAACGGGTGCGCATGGTTGATTCGGATCAGTCTCCGGCAGCGCCGAGGTATTTGGAGTGTGCAGCGGTACAATGAACCTCATACTTGTCTGGAGACATCGATATCGAGTGATCATAGGAGTCTTGATTACCATGTGATATCCACATTCATATTGCCAATGGTTAGAGCTGATGCTGCGGTGTGTATCAAGGTACTCCTGAATGCGACAGAGGCACATTTTGGCTTTAGACCGACTTATAGGAGGGTTTGGTTGGCTAAGCAGAAGGCCGTGGCATAGATTTATGGTGATTGGGATGAGAGCTACAACGAGTTGCCACGATGGGTGCTAAGTGTTCAGATGATGATGCCGGGTAGTGTTGCAGTGTTGAGGACGAGTCCTGTGCGAGTGGGTGGGGTAGTGGATCAGTCGCATGCCTATTTCCATCGTCTATTTTGGACATTCCCACCATGTATTGAGACATTCTGACATTGCAAGCCGTTGGTGAGCATTGACGGGATCCACTTGTACGGCAAATACTAGGGGACGTTGCTTGTTGCGATTGCTCAGGACGGGAATGCTAACATCCTGCCTGTTGCATTTGCACTTGTGGAGGGTGAGAATGCTGAGTCGTGGTCGTTTTTCTTATCCCACCTCCGCCAGCACGTGACTCCACCTATCCCCACCTCTACCATCCTTCGCCATCAAGAAGTCAATGTTCAGTGCGGGACGGGGTAGAGGCTGTACTCCACCGAACTGGGGTAGATCCCAATCTACCTGGTGTCACTCTATGACAGCAAAATATATCAATGCTGTCACACTCCTCCATAAGGTCGTATGCCGATACTCAAGTATCTCTGGGTGCACCACCTGGACTACGTCGTGAGAGCTATACGACATCCATGTGAACTGTGCACAGAAATATTTTTGCAACGTCTTCGCTATATTTACAGTGTTGCCAAGCTGAGATTAGATATTAATTGTTTAGATTTGATAAAATACTCACATCCCTAGCCTGAAGGAGATCTATCTGGAGCCTCCAATGAGCAACTCGAGGTCCCTTTTCGCTCGTGATTGGGTTGTAACCTGACCACCTGACACCCAACCACACGTTATCACTAAATAAAAATAAATCCACAGAGTAAAAGAGAAACATAGCACTTGAATATAATCTCACCTCGAGGCCAACGGCAAGCGACAGGTATTGTATCCAGCGGGCCTGAACCCAGAAAACTGCCAGAAGATCCATGACTGAAGCAGCTGCGATGGACTGGCTAACTTGACATTTCTGTTCGCCATGCGGCAGATGCACCGGTATAACCATGACAGAGCAGCTGATCCCAAACTGTACCTCCCATGTCCTCAAGCCTGGTTACGTATGGCAGCCATCAAATGTGCAGGCGAGTCCCAGATTTGTCCCCAAATAGCTGAGTCCCCAAAAGCATCATGATATAGGCCCGGGCATACCTCATAATAGTGGCCTCGTCGGCGCCATCAGGTATCTCTCCAAATGTGTCCTGCATCCAACTGCATTTCACTGTAAACTTGTTGATGCAGTTCGCAAGAGGCAACACACCCAACAGTTCCTGAAACCACACCCAAGCTGGGCGACTACCCTGGATGTATTGCTCAAACTCCGTCAGACATCCACTGACATACTGACCATCTATCGGCAACCCTAACTGGTACGCCACGTCCTGCAGTGTAATCGTGCACTCTCTAAACGATATATGAAATGTGTGCATCTCCGGACGCCATCTCCCCACGAACGCACTCACCAGCGGCTCATCCAATCTAAATCAAGTATCGTTCAGCCTCGCAAGATGGTATAAACTAGCCATCTGCAAGTACGGAACGATCCTCTCATCCAGTCGTATATCCACTTGACGTGTCATGCTACTGATACATCGGTGAGGCTGCATAAAGAATATAACAAACTGTCTCTTACAACCACATGAAAACATATCTACATAACAATATCAAATAATGCATATTTCAATCCTAATAATGCCATAAACGCATCCAAATAATGTAAGGATCACGAACACAAAATAAATTTATTTATTCATTAAATTGGCCCTTATAAAATTAGGTTTAATAATATTAAAATATTCTGCTTAAATGCCCAATTAGGTTTAAGTCTCACTACACATTATCTTCGTTACTCACATTTTTTTATTTATTTGTAACTAGTATCCAGATTAGAATTTGTTCGGTTCGACCTCTATAAATTATTAAATCACTAATCTAACCACTCTATCTAGTGTAAAAAATGTAATAAACGACCTTCATTATAATAAATCAGAAAACATTTACATAAAATATTTAATACTTTTTTTGAAAGAATAAATACACTAACCTCTTCATTGATGACACCGACAATATGGGCAACTCCATCCAAACGATAGAGATGGTCCGGATTATCTCCCATCACGTTATCTTTTAACTATTTGGAGTGTTTGGGTAGAGGGAGGTGGTGGGGTAGCGTTTAGTATGTGGTTCGAATGCCTCCAATTAAAACTCTATTTATAGGAATCCTGCTATTAAATCTAACTAGCCTCATTCGAATTACTATGGGCTCTAGACTTGTATAATTCGAAACGGTGGGTGTAGATTTACTATATATACGTTGCATGTATAAATCAAAACAGCTAAATTAGATTTACTAAGACACATATAATTCAATCAAACCTGTTTTGATTTATGAAGAAATGTAAATCTAATCTTTCCGTTTTGATTTATATAAAAATAGCCACATGGGTGATTCACGTATTTTGGATGATATGTGTAATATTGGATGGAGTTTGGTTTAATAATGTGAATTATCCTCGTAAAAATGATAGAATATGTCAAAAAGAAAAAAAAAAAGGCACAACAAAAAGAATATAGGATTAATAAATATTAATAAAGCAATGGCAAGTAGTTAACATAAGTCAACTTTTTAAAAATTATTTTATTTATTTTAAATTTTAAACGTTAAATTATAAATTCTAAAACAAATTTGTTAATTTTGATTAATTAAAAATTTAGTTATCTATATTTTTATATTAATAATATCCAAGTTTTAATTTTTATATAAAATTAATGTAAAAATTATTTAGATAGATATTTAATATCAAATCGCTTCGTGTAATGACTTAATTATCTACTACTTCAAAACTCATTAGACGTTCACTGGGAAAGAGGAAAATTAAATTCTAATGTATACAACTGTACTAATACCAATATCTTGTTGGAAAAAAGAATTCTTTTAATTATTTTGAAGATAAATGTTAATAGTAGTAGAGAGTAGGCAATATGGATTACACACCCTCCATAGATAGTAAGTTATTTTTGTTTTCTTAATGTTATGTTGAGTCATATAGTGATAAAATGGATATCAATATAAAGAATAAAAATAATTTCCTTAATAATTAGGCAAAATGATTTGTGTTGATGTTAGCTAGTGGGTGTGATGTTGCTGTTGTCCACAGAGTGTTAATGGCATCTTTTCTCAGTTGCATTACATGTGGCTTCTTCAGGAACCACTAAACTTGCATGAAAACTTGCAAACTGATGAACACACTTTAATTTCTTTCTTTTAATTTGTTTAGACCTCACACGTTCTATGTGTAAGCTTCTGTATCCAAATTTCGGTGCCATGCCATATATATTCTGCTACTATCTTTGTCTTCACACCACACGCACGTTTCTTAACCCAGCTAGCTGCCTACCTCATCATTTTGATTGGTTTTAGGTTAACAAAATCTAAAAGTGATCTACCTTTGTCTCCTATTAATCTACTCGCTTAAATATTAACATGACAAATTAAATATTGTTGTAGCAAACTAAATCATGTCGTTTTTTTCTCAAAAGAAAAACACGTGCTTTTTTATATGTAAAGAAAACAACTATAGTCGAATTTTACAATTGTTTATTTTAGTTATTTTATTCCCAAGAATTAAATTTAATTTTTTTTTATTTTGTCCTCTATTTGAAATTCAGGTTATATTATTTATTTATATTTTATCAACAGTAGAGAAAATTCACTTGAAATAAACTTTATATTATATTATATTATATTGTATTATAGTGTGCACTTTTAAAGTGTTATAACATTAAAATATTTTTAAATCGTGCGACAACATTTTTTTTTTTTTGGGGTCTGGGTGCGACCACATTTAACTTATTGATGACAGACACTATACTAAAGCATTATACTAAAGGGCAAAGGAAAAGAAAAACTTAGTACAATCTGGACCCTCATAGGTGAGTAGGTGGACTTCGTTTTGGTTTTGGGACAGACATACGTGGAATGATGGGCTCATCATGAAGAGCCCACCGGTTACACCACTTTCTTTTTGGCGCAAATGATCACCACTAGGCATCTATATTGAAAGAAATTTTTTTTCTGTTTTCGGACGTAGGAAGAAAAACACCAAAAATAATAAGAGATTAAAGAAATAGAAAAGTTGGCCTTCTTATGAAACTGGCAAACACACAGAGAAACTGATATAGATTTTGGATATGGACTTACGAGAACAAACCTAGCCCATAAACTTCGACCCAAAGCAGATAATTCTATATTCTCAGGCCCTAAAATGGTCTAGATTGTTGCATCTACTAACAGACGGAAAAATAAATTCTACAGTTACTACTACCTCGCTAAAGTTTAGGCAAGCTAGAATAATTGTCGGGACCAATTTTTTCTTTTTTTTTTAATATAAAATCTAGAATAATTCTAAATATTGTTAATACAGAACCTTATTTAAGTTTTATACGTCTGATACAAATTTATCTAAAAACTTTATAAATATAGCTTTTCTTAGTCCAACGACTTTTCTAAAGTACAAATTCATCTTGTACTTTGTACACACCGAGGCTAATAAAACCGTAATATTATATAACCAAGTTATTTTGATAATCAACTTCAACTAGATTGATCCAATAATTTTAGTACAATAAAAACTAATTGAAGAAGAAAGAAGAGACACATAAGAATAAGAAAAAGAAAAAAAATTAGTTTAACTTGTTATAAAAATAACTTATTCTTTCAGCATTTTTCATTTTAAAAGGCAATTGACATAATGGTATAAAGGATTACGTAATAGTAATACTATAAACACTAAATACATAATAATAACGGTAAAACAGAGGGGGAATTCTTCAAAACCTTCACCAGCTTTTAATAGGCTAATACATACCAAAAAAAAAAAAAGGGAAAGGAAAAGAGAAAAACAAAAAGCTACACACTTTATATACATCCTTCGGCACTAAAGATTTAAAAAATTAAAACAAAATAAGGCCGTATACAAATTAGCTCGCATTTTAGACAACTTCCAATCCTCACTCTTTGCACAAGATTGATCAGGTATTTTTGAATATTGAATTCAAGGCCAAAATAACGCCTTATCTGTTATGATGTTAGCACTGAAATTTGGCAGGGTAAGAGATATGTTGTTATTTGCTTGTTAATTTTGTTGTTGGTCTCCAGGGTAAGCGTTTCAGTTGTGAAATGTGTGATCTCAGGCTACACTCTCTTACCTGTTCATAAAGAGGTATTTTTTCATAGTGAGTTTCTAGTTAATACCCTCCCATTATGTTTGAACAATTATCAAATGAAGAATCAAGAGAACTTTAGGCCTCAAAGCCCCCTTTCTATTAGAGATGTGTAATTTATACTCATTTTTGTCTCGTACACCAAGCCGACACACATTATAATGGATTAATGGATGAAGTGTGAGATTCACGGGATAGGTCTCACGCCCAATCAAATAGTAAAATGGTGAGTAATGGCTCAATGTAAGAAACAAAATGAGTGCACATCTTTTCTGATATACAAAATTTACCTGCATGGTTGTTAACATTGACAAAAGGTCTTTGCACTCTTCAAGCAAAACCATCTCCTTTGCACTTAAGTTGGCAACTTCAACCACAAGTGAATTCACGTGCCCAACCTATCAAATTGCAAATGCTTTTAAGGCCAAATTGACATGTCATGTCAAAGTTCAAAGGCTAAATCAAGTTTATAACTCAAGCATTTAACTATTGCTGGAAATTCGTACATGTGTAAATTTGTGAAGGCTCAAGGCCCCGGGAACAAATTAAAAAGAAAGAAATAAAGCAAACTGGATGGGTCATGCCGTCTGCACTTCTATTAAACTGGTAGTGGAGAGAAATACATGTTAGCAGCGCCGTATAACAAATTAGTGTTTCCATAAATACAACATATATCAGTCTTACATATTTTGCTAGCACAAAGCAGGGATAACCATAGGAAAACAACGGAAGATACTTATTTAAAACATAATTAACGGTTGTGTAGGGAAGGCCAGTGGTCAACTTGCTGGACAAGAAATACAGGCCGACTTGTGAAATTAAGGGAAAATGGAGAGAAATGAGCAAGAACACTTTTTTTCCTAATGGTTATGGTTACAAGGAATATGGGTTTTAATCTTCATTTTTGTCTCTCTAAAGCTAAAATACCAAGTCCAACTACAGATCAAAATGAAGGGAAAAAATACATGGTCATCAATAAAATATATTTGTTTTTAGAACTAAAATTCTCAGAGGGATTTGGAAAATACATATTGGATTTTCAAAAGAAATGTAGTAATGTCTGTTGGAAAATACATACTGTAGGATTTACTTAAAAACAAAGGCAGAATTTACTACATCAAACTAAAACAAAACTCTTTACAGATGCTAATGTTTGTTGGAATACCACTAAAATGCAGTTGTGTTAAGTGTTAACAAAAAGGCATCCTGTATTCTGCTTCTAATCAAATACCTCACTGAAAGTAGTTATGAGTTGGGCAATAAGAGCACAAAAATTAAGGAGTAGGCATATAACAGTGGAGGGTGGACAAATATATATCTAACATGCATATAATTGTATAATATTAAGCCTTCGAATGCAACAAAAAGTATGCCTTTTTACACTTAGGTTGAAGGGCCAACAGCAAGGTGGTATAGTCGTAAAAGGTTTGGAATTCATTCAGATCTCAAACTATAAATATTACACCATGAAAAGGCATCGAGCAACAATATGGTTTCTAAAAGCGTAGAATTTAATCATTGTTAAATATGATCTATATAAAGAGGTTAGATTATCATTGAACGGAAGATGATTAGATGAAATTCTGAGCACGATGCAAATTGGTAACTGTTCATTTGTCAATGATATGGGCCCCATCAGTAAATGTCCACAATAACACTGATGTACCGAAAACAACCATGCTCGTAGCATACCAAGCGGAAATAGGAAGTTATATAAAATTATTGGGTTTAACTACAAAGTACAAAAGCAACGCAATGTGAAGTGTAGAACCATAAGTAGTTCAACACTATAGCTAGCTGGAAGTTCAAAAATCAAGTCCAACACAACTTTCTTGAAAATGCAAACTAAACCTTCTGGAGAGATTATTGCATGAGCAGAAGACTATGATCTCACATTAAGCGCACACCCCAATAGAAGTGAGTTCTGCCAAATTTGGTTAAGATATGATCACTTGTTTAAGTTTTCAACCAACTTTATTATAAGTTTGCCAAAACATGTCTTACAATTGTCCTTATCTAAGAAATTTTCAACCTTATGTGCTTTTATCTCCTGGTCACCTAGCAAGACTAGACTTATGGTGTATAACACCCTTTTTCCACCATAATCATAATCTACACCAGGATATACCAATGTCACTTAACAGTTATTAGAAAATCAATCGACATTTACATGCTCAAACAATAAGTGAGACCAAGATCAGTAGATGTGGCATATTGAAGAAACACGTACCTTTGGTAACAGCAGGCATATCGACGATGCCATTGCCTGCATCACATCCATTGCTGAACAAATAGCGTCCTTCACGTTAAGCACATCTGCCTGAAGGTAAAATACAGAGGGCTCCACATTAATGTCAAATATGTAAATGAGTAATCACTTTCGAGAGGAAGAGAAAAATAAGCTTTGGGGGTAAAGTAAAATACCTTGGCGCCACTAACAACAGGAAGTCGGAGCGTGCTACCCTTTAATGCTTCAATAGCTCCTGAAAGGGAGCTAGAGTACATCCGATCCAAACCTGGCCAGTCTTCCAAATACATCATCTGCACAGGATGATTCCCATCAAGAATTTAACATCAAACTTTAATTTATGTCTAGTATAGCATGCATGCAGGAAAATAGATCTCTGTGAATCAAAAATGGAAGAAGTTTTTAGTTTTTTTCTGCACACAATTTTGGTGTGATTTCGATTTTCCTGCAACTACTTTTCCTTTTGGTGTATCCTCCATGGTTCCATTGATAAAAACAAAAACCCAAGAATGAACAGAATCCAGTTTATCCAGAAGGAATTGCTTGAGGGATTCCCATGAACCAATATGTACTTATGATAAGGATAATAAAAAAATGTATATTATAGTTGTCAACCTAACTGGATGAGATTAAGATTGCAGGGGATGAGAGTTGTGCTACAAAGGACCACGTGACTTGACGATCAGACTAATGGATGAAACTTTAAAGAAGGAAATGCAACTATAAACCAAATCAAGCTCAAAAAGCACAATCAAATTTCAGCAGAAAGGAAGATGAAGATCTTACTTGGCCCTTGAGGATGGACATAAGCTTCAATTGTTGCTTCAGCAATTGTAACTCTGTTCTTTTGGCTCTAACAGATTCTCGTAGTTTTGAGGTTGCTAACCATGCATCGTAGAGGCTTTTCTGAGACAATGAAGAATATTAGAGGTCAAAAGCAACAAAATAAACCAAACATGCAATGCAAAAGAAGTGCCGAAAGCAAAACAAATACCAGCAATTGTAGTATAACAAGCATAAAAAACCTATCTCTACACCCGCTTTTCCTTACACAAGAGCACCCTAAAATTGCAAAAATGAGGCTGGTCTTCGTGATATGACGCTGATTAGGAAGAATAATTCACACAAAACACAGATTCAGAACCTTTACTCTGCATAACATGAGATTACACTTCCAACAGTGTCTCTTTCCTCATAAGTTTGGTGACGGTCATGGTTTTTATTGCCGACAGACAAGCATATTATGGCTAATTACATCAAAATCATATTGCAGCAGAAACTGTAGTGTTTAGCTAAACTTTCCATCAATATAATGCAAACACCATAACTTCATTAGAAACATATATTCAAAATTTAAATATTTCAAAAACATACCTCTGCATTCAATGTCTGCGCAGAGAGGGAAGCATCTGCCCTGGCGTTAACAAAACGCCATTGCAGGTGCCTGTTATACACAAGCCTCAATAAATGCGCATCCACAATTCGATTTTCCCCAACCTTTCCTCTCGGAACATCAACAGCGAAGCTCAGAACAGAAGGCTCATTCCCGAAGAACCTGTTGTTCAAACTACCAGCAACTCCGTTTCTAACCTTTGCAGGACTCACCCCTCTTGATGACGGTGACCAGACCGCCGGAGACGGCGTAGCGGAGAGCTTCATTGGGGAAGCAGGTCTAACCGCAGAGCGAATTGGAGAAGAAGCTTGTCCCCTGCTGTTCGCCACTCCTCGCGGGGACGGTCCAGGACTATCGAACGATGTTCTCTTCGGCGCCAGAAGTTTCTGTGGAACCGTCACTGCTCTATTTCCACCGTTTTTGTTGCTAGCCTCTTGCCAGAACCTCGCCGGAACAATGAGTGAACGCGAACCTCGCTGTCCTCCGGCGCCGGAAAATTCCTGTGCTCCGGAGGAACTACCGGAAGTCACGCTCTCACTATCGGAACTAACGAGCTCGTGCAGCGACTCAGATCCACCATAATCTCTATTTCTCTCCGATCTAGTTATGGCTCCGTCGTGTGAAGAAACCCGTGCGTCCATCGAATTCTGCAGCGACCGGACCACGCTCGCCGGCGCGCCGAGTTTCCTCGTCAAAGAATCGCCGCAATCCAAGCTCCTGTTCATGCAATTTGCCGCCGGAATAAGTTTCCCCGGCCATCGGTGTTGATCCGAATTTCCGTTCCCCCTCGGCGTTGGCGTAGGAGTCGCCTTCCTCCTCTCCGGCGTGCTCTTCCTTAAACTTGCCGGCGTCGGTGACGGCGCCGGCTTGCTGACCTGGATCGGGAACGACTCCCCCTGGAACGAAACAGACAAGCTCCTGGTCGCCGTGAAGAGCATCCTCTGCGCCGCAGGCGCCTCGGCTCCGCCTCCGTTCGCCGTACTCGGCCGCGGAGTCCCCTGCCTCCGCCGCTCCACAGACTGCGACCTCTTTGCAGAAGCAGAAGAATTCACCGTCCTGTTCACCATCGGAGAATTGCACCTTCTAGGAGTAGACGACACTGAAGATGACGAAAACGACGTCGTTGAGGACGAACATGACGAAGTAGAAGTAGGAGTGGACGAAGACAAGTAGCGAGAAGTGACTTCTCGAGCCTTGGGCCTTCGTGGTGGAGCGATCGCATTGTCCGATTCGGAAGGTAAGAGAGGTGGTCGTGCTGGCCTTGGCGTTGGGGTGCGTTTGGTGTTAACCGGAGCAGAAATTGCAGCTACCATTGCAAACTCTGAGATTCTTCGTTTTCATCAATTAGTACATTCCAAAATCCAAACACGTCCTTGGGAAATAGAAAACACAAGGTAAGAAGTGAGAACCCTAAATTAGAAAAGAAGAGCGCTGAACGGAGAGAGAGAGAGAGGGGGGGGCTGAATTTGGAGAAAAGAGATAAGTGAGAGTGTTATATAACGGTTTTGGCGGCGAAAATGTGAAGGTGAATGTGACCGTTACGCTTCGCCGGCGATGAAGTATGAAGGAGTGAGAGAGTGTAACTGTCACACGCTGCGCGATTGGTGTTGGATTTGGGAAAAATCAACGCCAGAAATGTGAGGGAGGGACGAAGGTAAGTAAATGACACTGTTACACACGTACGCGCCATGTGGAAGGGAATAAATGCACTCGCCAAGTTTAGAGGTGCAGTTCTGGAAGAGGATAATTTGGTAAAAGAGAATGTTTTATATACTATTTTGAATTATACACTATTTTTTGGCTCACGTCTTTTAATGTATTTTAAAATCAGATTAAATGCGTGTAATGCAATATAATGGTAGAAATATTTTATATGAAAGAAAAAAAGAAATATTTCATAAAGACAATAAGTTATTTGAGAGTTGAATTTCTTATATGCAATTCACAATCTTATAATTTTTATGTAGTTTCCTTCCCTCGTTATTTGTGGCCTTGTGGCTGTTGGATTTGTGCTCTGGGAGGGCATTTTTGTAAATGGATACGAGAGTTCACGTCACTTTCTCTGTGGTGACGGGCAATTCTTAATATTTCATGAAAAAATGGCAAACAGAAGAAAACGACGTAGAAAGAAGGGAGAACTATATATAAACGAGGAACTTGGAAGCGAGAATGAGTCTTGGGAGAGACGTTACGCAAACGACAACAATATTGCCACACTTTTACATGAAACGACAAATTCTGGGGGCATCCTGGTTAATAGTAAACGGCGACAATAAAATATATATTAAAATATAAATATATATTAAAAATAAATTAAAGGTTTAATTACTCTACTCTCCTTATAGTTTCGCAAAATTTTCAATTAAATCCCTATACTTTTTTTTCTTTTAATTGAGTCTTTGCACCAAATTTTTTTTAATTGGGTCCCTACACTTATTTTTCTTTTTATTTAGGTCCCTACCAATTTTTTTTTAGTTGAGTCCCAATAAAATTAAGCCAATTACTACTAAGAGGGACTTAATTGAAAAAAATTTAGTGTAGGAACCCAATTAAAAAAATATAAGAACCTAATTGAAAATTTCACAAAACTATAGAGACTAATAAATAATTAAACTTAAATTAAATTACATATATATTTATATACAAATATATTAATAATTAATTTTAATGTACAAATAATATTTTTTGATATACATATATACTAAAAATTTGTTACTATAAAAAGTAAAAATTTTGACTAAATTTATATGAAATATATATATATTAGACATTATAATTTTCTTTATAAAAAGAATAATAATCTTCCGTTGCAAAGTATAATATTGAAGTTCATTCTTCTCTGCATAAAAAGTAACTATTTCGCTTTTTAGTGAATGGTTATGAACCAATAATGGTGGCGGACAAGTTCAAATCAACTTCGATACCTCGTACATTAACTACATTATTATGAGAATGATGATAATTAATAGTGATAATAATAAAAAAATGGACTGGACCTATTTTATTGTAAACTTGAGGACTAGAGGTTGCTTTAACTTTTTTTTTTATTTAACTTTTTTACTTCGAATTAAGAACTTTTTCTTTTTAATATTGTATTACTAGAAGTGAAATCCTTCATCATGAACCAAACTATGTGTTGAGCACAACTATGGCCATTTACAAAACGTCAGTGACGTTTTGTGTTTCTTCAATTAAAATAATATTTTTTTAACAAAACGTCAATGACGTTTTGTGTTTTAATAATTAAAATAATATTTTTTATTACAAAACGTCAGCGACGTTTTGTTCTTTCATGATTAAAAAATTTTTTTTATCGTAAAACGTCAACGACGTTTTGTGTTACTACCATAACCGTGTAGAACACCAAAATGATCAAATATTTTTGTATTTCACATTAAAATTATTCATATATAAAAATTTTAGCCTCGAATTAACACTTATTGCGATTCATTTTAAAGTTTTGATACTCCAACGCTCCATAAATTGATAATTTACTAGTTATGTTGTTTATTGATTACTACTGTTTGGTGGAAAAATTATAAAATGATAAAAGGTACATTATTGCCGTATTATATGTTAATTATTATGAAACTACAATTTTTATTTTAAGAAGATAAGAGATGATGAAAATTAAATTATAAAATAAAAAGATTATGAAAATTATATATAATATAGAAAATTTTCTTCCTTTTTACCCGTTTGTATGTGCATGGTCTAACAATGGCTTGCGTTGCCTATTGCCAAATACTAATAAATTTGAATTCTCTAAATTTTAAATTTGTATTTTAAAGAGTAAATATTTCTATTCTTGAATAGTTTTTTTTTATATTTATTTTTGGTCCTACCTATAAAATAAATAGTAAGAGATCACACTTTACTCTTTAAAGTGAAATTCAAATTTTAAAAAATCCAAATCCAATACTAATGGTTTGCATTATTTTTTTTAGCCCGATTGATAAATCATACTTTTTTTGCCCCAGATTCAGCATTACTTTTATATTTCCACATGCAAGGTAGTATAGTCTCAATTGAAGGTAACATCGATCTTATCTATTTTATTATGTAAAAACAAATGTTAATAAGTAGATACAAATTTAGGTGTAGTCAATTTTTGGTAAAATTGATAATTAAAAATTATTAAATAATTTAATTAATTTAATTAAATTTTTATTTAACTATCTTTAATTATTAGTTTTACATAAAATTGATTATCCCTGAACTTCTACCTAATAAATAAGTATATTGTTCCCACAACACAAGGCACATTTTAATTAGTGAATGCTATATATATATATCGATAATAGTTACAATGATAATCTAAATATATATGATATATTGATCTGTACTGTATATAGTTTATAGTATTATATTATAACAATACGTATACATGTATATGTTAGCACAATTACTCCTACTATATAAATTAAACAATTTTTTTATAATTTTTTCTTGAAAGAAATTATATAATATATATATAATATTAAAAATATATAAAATAATATACTTAAATATATAAATATATAATGATTAATTTAATTATTAATTTTTTTTATATACATAACGTTTTTTGTATTCTAATTGAAACCCCATCCGGTGAGCTATGCTCTCTTTGGCTGGTATGATCTAATTACAATTAACTATTATTAGTTGGCCAAGTTATTAGGGCTAAAAAATTATATAAATACGACCTACTTGTTATGAATGGTTCAATTAAAATATTAAGGAATAGGGCAAAGGATTTTATAATAAGAAAAAAGGTTTAGTTATATATCTGACATACTCCGTACTCAGAGAGAATGAGAGAAGGAGAGAGCGGGAGAGAGCGTTTGAGGGTGAAACACGGTGAAGAAGATGGCCATGCCATCGAAAGAGATAAGGGGGAGAGTGTGGGAGGGTTTGCATCAGCTGTGAAGGAGGGATCAAGTAAGGGCGACCTTAGTTCCAGGGTGACTTCCAAGATTTCGTTCCGTGACAAGGTTATTGGTTCTACGGTAGCCACAGGATAAATCGGGCTGAAGCTCTAGATGAGGATTCCATGGCAGTGGTCACTGGAAAACAAGGAGATCCTATGCCTCCAAGAATTTGCTTCTCCGAAGAGGCTAGGAACATCCTTTCTGAACCATACAAGGAAGCAATTGTGATTAAGGTTCTTGGAAAAAACCTTAGTTACACGGCCATGTTTCACAAATTGAAAGGGGTATGGAGGATCACCGGTGGATATGAAATCTTGGATGTGGGTTTTGGGTACTTCCTCGTTAAATTTGATCGCATGGACGATCGAGAGAAGGTTTTACTAGGGGGGCCATGGATGATCTTCGGTCATTATATTGCGGTCAAGTCATGGACACCGGATTTTAAACCTTGTGAGGACACTTTCGGGGAGACTATGGTTTGGATTCGAATCTCTGGTTTGAGCATATGGTACTATCAGGATAAAGCCATGATGAGAATCGCTTCTGCTGTGGGAAGACCAGTCAAGGTGGATCTGGCTACTAAGTTGGCGGAAAGGGGAAAATTTGCTCGGGCTTGCGTGCAAATTAATCTTGGTTTGCCGGTGGTCTGGAGTGTGACTGTCGATGAGTTTGAATATAAGGTGGAGTATGAATGCTTACACCTTATTTGTGACAAGTGCAATTGTTTCGGGCATCCAACAACTGACTGCAGAATGACCCCAATAGATTCGGAAAGGGTGGATCGAAAGGAAACATCAGTGACCGAGACGGCGGCCCGGGTGGTGCAGCCACAGGAAGCTTCAAAAGAGAAAATTTTTGAATTTGGATGCAATCCCAAAGAGTCAGTGATAGTTGCAAAAATTGGGGAGGAATTAGATGATACGTTGCATGGGAAGGAAGTGGGGTCCCAACATTTGGAAAATGAGGCTGGCTGGACCAAAGTCAGCGGTAAAAGGAGAGGAAAATTGAGTCAATCAAACAAAGCCCAACAAACATCTAAAGATAAAATGCCGGTGCGCTCAAATCAGAAATTGGACCAGAACCGTGACTTTGGGCTACGTATGAGAGGAGCCGAATCAGGGGTGAAGACCGGGTCGGTTAGCGGATCTAAGGCACGCATGGCATCTTCCAAACAGCAAGGGGTGAAGGGCAAATCTGTCTCCGTTGCGGTGCCGACTTTCACTGCCATTATCAAAAACGGACACAAGAGGTTGCGCCCTTCTTCTTTGCAGAATTCGCCGTCGACTCCGGACTGCCTTGGCGACACCAGCAAGCAGCAAATCGGCAAATTGGAAGGGTTGTCAGTGGAGGGACACAGACAAACCGGGCAACAACCGGACAAGGACAAGCAAGGCTCAGGGGGATATGATGGTGGATCTTCATCATCTCGTTAGGGACTTCAGCTGAGGTTGGTCCTTTTTACAATACAAATTGTTTTATGGATTATTTAGATTTAAGCTTTCTATTTTGGAATATTAGAGGTGCCTCTAATAAATTGGCCCGGGTTCATAGTAAGGAGTTAGCGAATAAATTTCATCCTACTTTTTTCATTCTGTTTGAAACCCATATTGCTTTCGAGAGGATGAAATCTTTTTGGAATAATCTAGGTTACCAGGGTGTTGGTATTGTTGAGGCTAATGGTCATAGTGGGGGTATCTGGGTTCTATGTTCTAATTCAAATATTTCTGTGAGAGTATTGGATGTAGTTGATCAATGTATCAGTTTTGAAATCACAATGGGCAATACATCTAGTTACTGCAGTGCGGTGTATGCTAATCCGCATATACATCAACGTAAAAAACTGTGGGGTGACTTGACAAGGATTGCTAATATGATCCACGGACCTTGGATTGTGTTAGGGGACTTTAATGATGTTTTGTTGCAGAGTGAAGTTAGAGGGGGGCAATTTAGACTTGCCAGAGCAGAACAATTTGCGGAAACATTAGAGGATTGTGGGCTGTTTGATATGGGGGCTATTGGGAGAAGATTCACTTGGTATAGGAAGGTGAAAGGTGGGGTGCAGGTGGCCAAGAAGCTTGATAGAGCAGTCATCAACCAGGACTGGCGGCTAATGTTTCCGGAGGCTTATACTGAGGTGCTGGCGCGCCTTCACTCTGATCATTGCCTATTATTCACTAGGTGCAAGATGGCAAAGAGGGCTACCAAGGGCCATCGTCCGTTCAGATTCCAGGCTGCGTGGATGACTCATCCTCTTTTTAGGAATGTTGTTGATACAGCTTGGAATAGAGGAGCTCCGGATGTAGTCAAATGTTTGTTGGAGGTTCAAAAAGATGCAACTAGCTTCAATAAAAAGGTTTTTGGCAATATTTTTGTTAAGAAAAGGGAGTTGGAGAGGCTTTTGAATGACGTTCAGATTACTCTGGAAAGTCGGGAGGATCAACAGCTTAGGATCAAAGAGCAAGTTTTGCATCAGGAACTGAATGCTGTCCTTCTTCAAGAAGAGTTGTTGTGGTATCAAAAATCTAGAGAACAATGGGTGAGATGTGGAGACAGAAATACAAAATTTTTTCATTTGCAAACAGTTATCAGGAGAAAGAGGAACAAAATTCATGGGTTATTTTTGGATGATGGGTCTTGGGCCACGGAGACTACGACTCTAGAAATGGCGGCAAATTCTTTCTTTCAAAAGCTCTTTTCTACAAGGGAGGATATTGACCTGGACGCCATGGGGCCTTTTCCTTGCCCGTCTCTTAGTACTGAGGCTTGTCAAAAGTTGGTGGAACCGGTGACATCTGAAGAGGTTAAAAGAGCTGTGATGACCATGAGTTCATTTAAAGCCCCAGGGCCAGATGGATTTCAAGCAATTTTCTACAAAGAGTTCTGGGACTCTCTTAGCAACGATGTGTGTAGACTGGTCAAGCGAGCCTTTGAGGGTGAGTCATTGAATGCGGCTATTTTCGATACTCTCATTGTTCTAATTCCTAAAGTGGAAGTTCCCTCTTCCTTACGGGAGTTTCGGCCTATTAGCTTATGTAATGTAATTTATAAATTGTCACAAAGGTTCTAGTTAACAGGTTCAGACCTTTCCTGTCGGAGATCATTGGTCCTTTGCAAGGAGGGTTCATTCTAGGAAGAGGAACCACAGAGAATATTATCATTGCTCAAGAGATTATGCACTTCATGAGGAACACCAAGTCTCGAAAAGGGACCATGGCATTCAAGATTGATTTGGAAAAAGCTTATGACAGGGTAGACTGGCGTTTTCTGGAAGCTACTTTGGTCCGGTTTGGGTTTCCAAAGGCTACCATTAATCTTATATTGAATTGTGTGACTTCCTCTTCGTTGGCAGTTTTGTGGAATGGGAACAGGCTCCAAAATTTCAATCCGAAGAGAGGGTTGAGGCAAGGAGATCCTATGTCTCCTTATCTATTTGTACTATGTATGGAAATGCTTGCCTGCTTTATCTCTCATAGAGTTTCCCAAGGTTTGTGGAACCCAGTTGCGGTTTCTAGGAATGGACCACGACTTTCTCATTTGATGTTTGCAGATGATCTTTTGTTTTTCTGTAAGGCATCAAAAGCTCAAGTAATAGAGGTCATGCATTGTTTGGACTTGTTTTCTAGAGCGTCAGGTTTAAAGGTAAATCTTCATAAGTCAAAGGCCCAGTGTTCCAAGAGGGTGTCGGAGAGGAGAAAAGAGGTTCTCTCAGGGGTCTCTAACATCCGGTTCTGCAATGATTTGGGTAAATACCTGAGAATTAACATCGGTCATGCCAGAGCTTCCAGGAAGACGGCTCAGGAGATTATTGAAAAAATTTCGAGAAAGCTCTCCAGTTGGAAAGGAAGCCTACTGAATAAGGCAGGGAGGCTTTGTCTTGTTAAATCAGTTATGGCCTCTATCCCAGTTTATGAAATGCAAATTTCTCTTCTCCCGAAGTATGCATGTAATAAAATTGATTCCTTGATGAGACAATTCTTGTGGAAAGGCCAAGCGACTGGAAAAGGGCTGCCTCTGGTCAGGTGGGAGGTCGCCATAACTCCTAAAAAGGCAGGAGGATTGGGTATTAGGGATACTTCCTGTGCTAACATGGCGCTTCTGGGAAAGTTGGTATGGGATTGTCTAAATAATAGTGAAAAGTTATGGGTGCAGGTTCTGAAGCATAAATATCTCAGGAATCAATCTGGTATGAACGGAAACAGTAGAAATTCTTCATCGGCTACCTGGAAGAACATTGTTACTGCCTATGAGCATCTCAAGGAAGGGCTTCATTGGAATATTGGAGATGTCCACAAATCAGTTTGGTATGATGAGTGGACTCCTTTTAGTAAGCTTTGCAACCTTGTTCCTTATGTACATATTTCTGAATCAGATTTCATGGTGGCTGACTTGTGGAAAAGGGTGTCTTGGGAGGTTGATAGTCTTACCACGCCTATTCCGCATGAGATTAAGCAGTTTATTTGTGGTCTGAGATATCCTAGTTTGACTGAGTTGGAGCCACAGTGGGAGTGGTGGCCTGCAGCAACAAAAAAGTATAGTGCAAGGGAGGGTTACAGATGGTTATTAAAGAAAACATTAAATTGGAATGCCAACAGTAATTGGAACTGGTTGTGGAACACAAACATTCCAGAGAAGTTCAAATTTACTATGTGGCTTAGCTTACATGATGCTCTACCAACTGAGACCTTTCGATTCAAGCGGCATTTAGCTTCTTCAGATATGTGTAAGAGATGTAACAAGGCGCAGGAGACTATGGAGCATTGCCTTAGAGACTGTGAACGATCAAAGGCAATCTGGTATATGTTGGATCCTAGTATCCTGGACTCGACGGCTGGTACTGCTCTTGAAGAGTGGTTTCGGAAGGCCTTGGCTAACAATAAGGCGTCCTTTGGTGCAGGGCTTTGGTGGGTATGGAGACATAGGTGCAATGACATATTCAACACTGACAACCCTTGGACAGACCATAAGGTTGTTGCCTTGGCCAGAATTACCGCCAAAGACTTACAGGTTTACAGGAATCGAAGCAATGCCTTTAGGTCTCTCCGAAATTGCCTGTGTTGGGAACCACCGGTAGGCAATAGTTTTAAAGTTAATTGTGATGCAAGCTTGTATATGGATTCAAATTTAGCGGAATTTGGGTGTATTATTAGAGATTCTAAGGGAGATTGGATCTCGGGCTGCTCTGGAAGCATTCCCCTTGGTCTATAATCAGATGTGAATTATTTGCTGCTTGGAGGGGGTTGGTTTTAGCTTGGGATTGCGGTTTGAGGGATATTATATGTGAAACAGATTGCCTTGACATTCTGCCCATCATGCATGAGCTTACAAGTGGGTATCCATCTGAAGTAACAGATTTGGTTCACAAGATTCAGGAGTTTTTATCTCGTTCTTGGCTTGTTCACGTTGAATGGGTGTCCCGAGAAGCAAATAGAGCTGCGGATTGGATGGCTAAATATGGTGCCAAGAGTAATTCTAATCATGTTATTTGGTCTGAGCCTGATGTTGATCTCCAACGAATCATCCGCTCGGATTTAGAATAGTTTTTGCTTTGTTTCTTTCCTTATTTAGTCACCAAAAAATAAATAATATTAAGCTATATAAAGTACCAGTAAATCTTTTGTTATTATAATCTTCTTCTTTTTTTTAGTTTTTATCCAATAACATTTATTAAATAAACAAATTTGGGATATAAACAAATTTTATAAAGATTAAATAATAAATATTTTATAAGAATTAAAAAATTATTTAAATCAAAAGTGTATACTATTTTATCATTAGATAAAATATAAAGTTTAAGATAATTTACTTTAATAAAATATTTGGCCAATAAAATTATACATGTTCATACCTTGATCCAATACTATAGTCCAAAACCAAGCAATCCAAAAAGGCTCAATTCAAAGGAGGGTCTTTACCGATTTATCCGACCTCTTTAAAGAGGTCGGATTCGACATGAGCTGGCAAATGTGATTTATTCAAATAAATAACTACCCCCTAATATCTCTCACACGCTTTTATAAGAGATATCTCAACAATCCTAAGATAAAGGGACGGTTATCCACCTTCAGAAGTGGAACTACACCAACGGTGGTTATTGGATCATCACCTATAAATTAAATACACTGACACACTCAGATAAACCTAAGTTCCAATATATTTAAACCTGCTTAACCCTTTGCTAATTTAGGCATCGGAGTATCTTGTGGGTACCACCCCCCACTTTTTTAAACACACAACTCGGACGGCAGCTCCCTAACGCACGACAAATCGGAGACCACCTTCCTTAAATGCTTAGGCCTCACAAACAAGCCCAATCATCCAATTCTAGGTAAGCCCCGAAACAATACACATGCCTTTATTTTAGTTTGGTTACACGTCTGTTTTATTTCAATTTATGTAAATCAAATGAGTTAATTATGATTTGTCAATTTACACATAAATCGAATAAGCCAAATTCGATTTATGTTCAAAAGCTAAAAACATGTAAATTGAGTTCAACAACTTCGATTTAGTAGTGAGAAGTGAGAGCAGAGAGAAGTGAGAGCGTTTCGTTTTGGTAATCTAAGATTTTGATAAGAGTAAATCGAGAGGTGAATTCGATTTATACACGAATGAGAGATAAAAGATAAATTAAATGAGACAAATTCGATTTACTAAGAGTAGTATACATCATAAATCGAAGTAGACTAATTCGATTTAATTTTGCGATACCTTTCTTTTCACACGATTTGTTTTTGCTCCTTCATTCTTACATATATGAGAGAGAATTCAAAGGGCAGAAAGTAAGAAAATTTAAAATTTCTGTCATGAAGGACGTCCCAGATTATTTCTACTAATTAGATGAAGTTGTCTATATTGCTGGTAACATCAATAAAGAAGTGAATGTACAAAATTTCTTTTATTCATGTTAAATTAAAAATGTTAGCGATCCACAGTAATTTAGAATTATTAAATTAGAAATGTTTGTTAGATTAGAATTGTTGATTATTAGAATTTTTAAATTAAAAATATTAGAGATAATAGTAATTCAAAATTGTTAATCATAGTTAAATTTAGATGGTGGTGATTATAGTTAAATTTAGACCGATAATGATCATGATAATGATAGTTAAATTATAATTATTAAAATTTGATTTCTATGAATAAAGTTAAAATAGTATAAACGGTGGAGATATCAAGATTGGATTTTGTATGTAATGACATGATTAGGCTTTAATTTTTTAGGATAAGATTGTCATCATTTTTGATAAAAAAAATAGTTATATGATTATAAATTAAGATATTGTATAATTTTTTTAATAAATTATGAATAATATTAAATTTTTTTATTCGGATTATTTATTGATTGTGTAAAATTTACTATGAATTCTTAATATATTTTTTTATTATTCTGTAGTATGATACTCTACAGCTCAACAAAACTAGTTGATTGTCGGATAAAAACATTTATTGGATCTTTATTAGTAATACACAATAACTAAAAAACTTGTATCATTAGTCATTGTGAGTGTCACCTTAGACAACAACATTTTAGGTGTTTCCACTTTGCATAAGACCTATCACTTTTTGAATTTGATTACCTTACCTTGTAATATGCTACAATGCACGGACACTAACATGGACACGGGACACGACACGATACGACACAAAATACACTGATACGCGAATTTTAAAATTTTACTTGACACGGGGATACGCATATATATAAAATATAAAGTATTTTTTAGATAAATTGTAATGATATTTTGATATTTTATTGATATTAAAATATAAATTAAAATTTTTAATTATTTTTAATGTCTTATTTTAATTATATCAAGTATTTAAAATATTTTTTGTTTTAATAAATAAAATATATACTATATCTAAATTTATTTTAAGAATATATGTTAAGAATAAAACTAGACATGCTGACACGTGATGGTATTTAGGTGTGTCTAGTCGTGTCCGGAGAAGAATTTTTTATTTTTTTATTAAGACACGGTTAGACACAACAGACACGTGGACACGATAATTCAGCGAAGTGTCCGTATTTCATAGGTAATACGTTAGACATAAATCGAACTAGCCTAGTTCAATTTACCTATATTTCTCTTTTTAAATCGAATTTGGTGGCATTGATTTAATAGCTTATCAAACTCTAAACTCTTACACTACTAAATCTAAGTGGTCGAAGACGATTTATTTATTTCAGACTTTTGAAAATAAATCAAATTTGATTGATTTGATTTATATGTAAATGCGCAAATTGAATTTAGCTATTCGATATATATATGTATATATATTAATCATTTTATTAAGATAAAGTATTCTAAAATTTATATAAAAAAAGCCTCATATACATCCAATCTGATCATAAAAATAAATATGTATTAATTATTTTATTATACAAGAGAGAACAAATGAAGAGCAATAACAAATTTCTTACTAAAAACACTTGGTATATAATAAAGACATTTTGAATAAAAGATTAGTTGAATTCAAGTATATAAATCATACCAAAATTTATCCTTTAGAGATAAAGCAATCACAACTTTAACTCAAAGTGATTGCAATTGTAATTGATTGAATAGCAACATAATAAATATAAGTTATAAACTTAATTAATTCTAAAACCAAATAGCAATTTAAATCTTAAATTTAAATTATATATATATAACATATCTAAAATTGGTAAGTAGGGGAATGCTTGCAGCTACCAATGCAAGTACCAACCACAAAACAGAAACCGTTTGTGCTGGAATTTGTTTTGTACAGCAAAAGTGGTAACAAATTGAATGGTGTGGTGGTTGCAAAATAAAGCCAGTTATCAAATATACTCAATGCTACAAGCATATCTTGTCATCAAATTTTTGTCCTTTTTTTTTTAAATACTATATGTTTTTTTTTTATATAAACGTCAAAAAAAATCTAAATCCTCTAGATTTCGGAATGATAACTTTTAAAAAATAATAATGCAAAATTGTTCATATATATAAAAAATTAATTATAAAAATCAGTCATTTTATATTTATGTATATTTATATTTATTGATTTACATAATTAAATAATTAATTACTCGAATAATTAGATTTATTATAGTAGAATAATTAAATGTGTAAAAAGTAAATAATTTGACTTATTTAAAATAGTTTAATAAAAAAAATTTATATATTGCAAAATATATACTTATATGGCGTAGTTAATTAATAACTAAAACTTATTTTATATATGTATTACCATAATAAATTTTTTTTTTGGTTTCTCACGGTATCCCCCAACTCGACAGGTCAAGGACTAATCTGTCGCGGATCTGAACTTCATTTAAGAGTCTGTTACTGGCCAATAGATTGCTGCATGCACAAGGCGGAATTCAAACCCCGACACTTACTTAAGCGGACGAGTGAACTGACCACTCGACCAACCCAAGTTGGTTGTATTACGATAATAATATGATGTATATTATTTCTAACTTGTAAATTAATGAAGGAAGGACGTATGAACAGTATTCACAATTCACACATTTGACTTTTATAGCATGCATATCTAACTACTCTTCTTGAATTTGATGAGGTCATGTAACAATTGTGACAAATTATTGTCCTGGCTATAGTTATGTAACATTACTATTCTTTTTAACATTTATTAGCGGATACAAGGGTCAGTTGCTTCTGTCGCTGTAATGCCTTAACTAAAATTTCCTTCCAATTTAATGTGTCACAATTAATTATTATCCCTATTTATATATAAATATATGAAGAATACTACACATTTACATTTTTTTATAAACTAAATATAACCAACTTAAATAATAAGACTTAAAATAATATTAATTATAACTAATTTTTGTTATATTAGATTAATTTAATTGAATTTAGTTAATAAAAAAATTTAAATGTGTAATATTATTTTAAATATATATTTTATATTTTAATAAATTTTTTATATCGATAACTAATTTAATGAGTGATTTTTTCATGTACCATGCAGTGTGTGTATATATAGTGACGGATTTATATTAGCCAGTATGGAGGCACAAAAATTTTATATATAGTATATAGTAAAAATATTTTTTTATCCCCACAGAGTAAATAAATTTGACTCTATCTATTTTATTTATTTTTTTGGTTCCTAACATCTATATACAAATAAAAAGAAAAGAGATTAAATGACTTTATTATTTTTATTATATTAATTATTTAATAAAAATAATTAAATAAATAATATAAAAAACATAATAATAATCTAATTAATTTGAATCATTTCAATTTTTCAAAGTATTGTGTTCGTTCAACTCTCTTTTCTTCTCTAACTCTCTTTCTCCTAATTTAAAAATTGTTCAAGTAATCTAAATATTTAATGTTGTCATCCGTTTCTTCTTTTTAATGTTGTTTTGCTCTACTAATTGTGTGATAAAGCGTGATTGTTGCCTCCATTTCTAAGAGTAATATCTTCCAATCAAATATATTATGACAGAAACTAGGTGCAATTAACTTTACAAAAAGTTGATAACTAATTAAGAGTTTCTAGATAAAAATTTGGTAAAATCAGTCAAATTATTTAACCGCTTTCATTTATCAACTTCACCTAAAGTTATCAGCATATATGTGAAAAAATTAAACTCTTATGCCCTATTGCATGTTTTTTTCCTTATTCATGTGATTAATTTTACCACAAAATCAAAGAAAAATGATAGCTAAAGCAATAATAGTGTATTGTGTATATATGGTTTCACTATTACTTTCACGAGTGATTTTTTATTTTGTTTCATTAATTGATTTTAAAATTGTGTTTAATTAAAGAATTTGATTTTAATTTTAATTTTGTGATGTTGAATTATTAATATATTATTGTTTAAATGATTATTTTATTATTCTAATTTATTTGTGATATAATTTGAAAATTAATTGTATTTTATAATAATAAATATAATTATAAAAATAATTATCATATTATTTTGTCTTACTAATAAAATTTTGTAGATCCGTCACTATATATATATAAATTGATTAAATAAAAAAGATCAAATGAAGAAAAAAGATAATTCTATCTTGAGAGTAAATCACTTAATATTTTTACTATTCATGAAAAAAATATTATAGATATAATTATTTATGTATTTTTTTAGTTTAAATTTTTAAAACAAATAATTTTACAATACGATATCAAAATTTTGATCATTAAAAAATTAGAGTTCAATTTTTATTAACCTGAAAATAAAGAATTTAGCATAAAATCAATAAAAAAAATATAATCATTTACGTGTCTATTAACTTAAAATTTTGAATAAGTAATTTCATAAAAAATATATTCTATTTTAATATCTCTGTATTTTTCTCATCCAAACCTTACTAATAAATAGAGAGTATGTGTGGTTACCATCTTCTGAGTCATACGTAAATGGTTCACAAAAGGGTGAGATTGAGGTCCCAATATATATGCATGCATTTGGAACTTCAAGAGTGGCAAGTATGGGAAGCACTTAATTCACCAACCAATATATAAATGAAAATATATAAGAATTAAGGAAAGTGAATTTAAATTAATGAATCAATTAATTTTAATAGAAAAAACAGAGCATGGACAGCAACACATGCATGCCTAATACCTTTAACTTTTAACGCGTATGTAATTATAAGTGCACTCAGCCTTATATTATAGGACCACTTCCAAAAGCAACTACTTCCTTCTCCAGCACTCAATTTCATTATGGTTCCTTCCTTTTCTTCTCACTTCTAACTCTCACCCATTTATATATAAGTTTTAACATCCATAGGTATATAAAGTTAAAACAAAAAATGGTCCAAGATGATGAAATTTATATTATACCTTTTCTAACGTGTTTGTTAATCCTTAGGAAAATTTGTGGGAATTGTTAATTAAATAAAATGAAGTGATGATAAGGGTATAGATGGTCATTCTATATATCGTTCGCTTTAAAAAGTCTATAGTTTGTCAATTTTTTAAAAAAATGAAAATATTTAGTAACTAAAATAAATTAACCAAAAAATTATGAATGAAAAGTTCAAAGAAATTTAGTGCTGATTATTATCTCACTAAGTCATTAAGATTAGTATGACACTTAACTAAATCTAAGACTATCGATTTAAAAATAAAGAATTTTTTTAGTTCTCTACGATATTTTTTAATTCGACTGATTAAAAAATAATTTATTACGAAATTAAATTTTATTTAAGAACTTATCATTAATCAATAAATTATTATATACACAAAAAAAATAATCAAATTCTAAACATTTATTCCAGCAAATGGACAAATGAACTGCCGTGAGACAATGACTTGTTTGAACATCTCCCATACTATCTAGAATAACCATCCGAGAGTACTAGGGATAATAAATATTTTCCCAAAAACTTAAACTGATTTTCGGGTTCACCAAAGGTCGAATTCTTGATCTTTCGAATTTAGAGTTCTAATACCATGTCATGATACCACTCATTCCAAAAGTTTCAGCTGATGAAAAAGGGTAACATTAATGGTTATATCTCTAATACTCCCTAGACCTCTATTATACACATTGTACAAATATTCCATTGACTCCTCATACTTTTCCATATTTATAAGACACATATCAAAAAGACGAATATTAATGACAGATATTTGATTATATCACTCTATAAACATTTTGAGGCAAACAATCATTTTGTCCTTAGAGAGGGTGTGTGCGTATGTAATATATATATATATATATATATATATATATATATATATATATATATATATATATATATATATATATATATATATATATATATATATATATATACTCAAATGGATAAAAAAAAATAATAGCAAATTTTGGCCATCATGTGTGATGGGTATGCCAATTAATGATGATATATATTCATTATCACTGTTTCTTTGCAAATAGAAAAAGATGTGATCATTGTTCTTAATTAGAATAAAAGTGCAATTAGAGGAATGGATGAATAAGCACTTGTTAAATTATTTTGTTCTTATACTCGTTATATCATCCATGTCATCATCATAATCTGTTCTAATTTATTATAAAATAAAATATAAAAAAATATTATTTTTTGTATTTTTATTTTTTATATTTTATTCTTAATGTCTTATTTTATTCTATTCTCGTAACTAAACACAGTTATATAGAATTAAGTCTCGTACTTTATAAATAAAAAAAAAAAAATTTGAGTGCAAATAACATAAATCATAATAAGCACCTCATATGTATGTTTTCAATAAATTTACATACATATGACTTGTTTGATATGATTTTGCAAGCTATGACTTGTTGCTAGCCTCTTGCCAGAACCTCGCCGGAACAATGAGTGAACGCGAACCTCGCTGTCCTCCGGCGCCGGAAAATTCCTGTGCTCCGGAGGAACTACCGGAAGTCACGCTCTCACTATCGGAACTAACGAGCTCGTGCAGCGACTCAGATCCACCATAATCTCTATTTCTCTCCGATCTAGTTATGGCTCCGTCGTGTGAAGAAACCCGTGCGTCCATCGAATTCTGCAGCGACCGGACCACGCTCGCCGGCGCGCCGAGTTTCCTCGTCAAAGAATCGCCGCAATCCAAGCTCCTGTTCATGCAATTTGCCGCCGGAATAAGTTTCCCCGGCCATCGGTGTTGATCCGAATTTCCGTTCCCCCTCGGCGTTGGCGTAGGAGTCGCCTTCCTCCTCTCCGGCGTGCTCTTCCTTAAACTTGCCGGCGTCGGTGACGGCGCCGGCTTGCTGACCTGGATCGGGAACGACTCCCCCTGGAACGAAACAGACAAGCTCCTGGTCGCCGTGAAGAGCATCCTCTGCGCCGCAGGCGCCTCGGCTCCGCCTCCGTTCGCCGTACTCGGCCGCGGAGTCCCCTGCCTCCGCCGCTCCACAGACTGCGACCTCTTTGCAGAAGCAGAAGAATTCACCGTCCTGTTCACCATCGGAGAATTGCACCTTCTAGGAGTAGACGACACTGAAGATGACGAAAACGACGTCGTTGAGGACGAACATGACGAAGTAGAAGTAGGAGTGGACGAAGACAAGTAGCGAGAAGTGACTTCTCGAGCCTTGGGCCTTCGTGGTGGAGCGATCGCATTGTCCGATTCGGAAGGTAAGAGAGGTGGTCGTGCTGGCCTTGGCGTTGGGGTGCGTTTGGTGTTAACCGGAGCAGAAATTGCAGCTACCATTGCAAACTCTGAGATTCTTCGTTTTCATCAATTAGTACATTCCAAAATCCAAACACGTCCTTGGGAAATAGAAAACACAAGGTAAGAAGTGAGAACCCTAAATTAGAAAAGAAGAGCGCTGAACGGAGAGAGAGAGAGAGGGGGGGGCTGAATTTGGAGAAAAGAGATAAGTGAGAGTGTTATATAACGGTTTTGGCGGCGAAAATGTGAAGGTGAATGTGACCGTTACGCTTCGCCGGCGATGAAGTATGAAGGAGTGAGAGAGTGTAACTGTCACACGCTGCGCGATTGGTGTTGGATTTGGGAAAAATCAACGCCAGAAATGTGAGGGAGGGACGAAGGTAAGTAAATGACACTGTTACACACGTACGCGCCATGTGGAAGGGAATAAATGCACTCGCCAAGTTTAGAGGTGCAGTTCTGGAAGAGGATAATTTGGTAAAAGAGAATGTTTTATATACTATTTTGAATTATACACTATTTTTTGGCTCACGTCTTTTAATGTATTTTAAAATCAGATTAAATGCGTGTAATGCAATATAATGGTAGAAATATTTTATATGAAAGAAAAAAAGAAATATTTCATAAAGACAATAAGTTATTTGAGAGTTGAATTTCTTATATGCAATTCACAATCTTATAATTTTTATGTAGTTTCCTTCCCTCGTTATTTGTGGCCTTGTGGCTGTTGGATTTGTGCTCTGGGAGGGCATTTTTGTAAATGGATACGAGAGTTCACGTCACTTTCTCTGTGGTGACGGGCAATTCTTAATATTTCATGAAAAAATGGCAAACAGAAGAAAACGACGTAGAAAGAAGGGAGAACTATATATAAACGAGGAACTTGGAAGCGAGAATGAGTCTTGGGAGAGACGTTACGCAAACGACAACAATATTGCCACACTTTTACATGAAACGACAAATTCTGGGGGCATCCTGGTTAATAGTAAACGGCGACAATAAAATATATATTAAAATATAAATATATATTAAAAATAAATTAAAGGTTTAATTACTCTACTCTCCTTATAGTTTCGCAAAATTTTCAATTAAATCCCTATACTTTTTTTTCTTTTAATTGAGTCTTTGCACCAAATTTTTTTTAATTGGGTCCCTACACTTATTTTTCTTTTTATTTAGGTCCCTACCAATTTTTTTTTAGTTGAGTCCCAATAAAATTAAGCCAATTACTACTAAGAGGGACTTAATTGAAAAAAATTTAGTGTAGGAACCCAATTAAAAAAATATAAGAACCTAATTGAAAATTTCACAAAACTATAGAGACTAATAAATAATTAAACTTAAATTAAATTACATATATATTTATATACAAATATATTAATAATTAATTTTAATGTACAAATAATATTTTTTGATATACATATATACTAAAAATTTGTTACTATAAAAAGTAAAAATTTTGACTAAATTTATATGAAATATATATATATTAGACATTATAATTTTCTTTATAAAAAGAATAATAATCTTCCGTTGCAAAGTATAATATTGAAGTTCATTCTTCTCTGCATAAAAAGTAACTATTTCGCTTTTTAGTGAATGGTTATGAACCAATAATGGTGGCGGACAAGTTCAAATCAACTTCGATACCTCGTACATTAACTACATTATTATGAGAATGATGATAATTAATAGTGATAATAATAAAAAAATGGACTGGACCTATTTTATTGTAAACTTGAGGACTAGAGGTTGCTTTAACTTTTTTTTTTATTTAACTTTTTTACTTCGAATTAAGAACTTTTTCTTTTTAATATTGTATTACTAGAAGTGAAATCCTTCATCATGAACCAAACTATGTGTTGAGCACAACTATGGCCATTTACAAAACGTCAGTGACGTTTTGTGTTTCTTCAATTAAAATAATATTTTTTTAACAAAACGTCAATGACGTTTTGTGTTTTAATAATTAAAATAATATTTTTTATTACAAAACGTCAGCGACGTTTTGTTCTTTCATGATTAAAAAATTTTTTTTATCGTAAAACGTCAACGACGTTTTGTGTTACTACCATAACCGTGTAGAACACCAAAATGATCAAATATTTTTGTATTTCACATTAAAATTATTCATATATAAAAATTTTAGCCTCGAATTAACACTTATTGCGATTCATTTTAAAGTTTTGATACTCCAACGCTCCATAAATTGATAATTTACTAGTTATGTTGTTTATTGATTACTACTGTTTGGTGGAAAAATTATAAAATGATAAAAGGTACATTATTGCCGTATTATATGTTAATTATTATGAAACTACAATTTTTATTTTAAGAAGATAAGAGATGATGAAAATTAAATTATAAAATAAAAAGATTATGAAAATTATATATAATATAGAAAATTTTCTTCCTTTTTACCCGTTTGTATGTGCATGGTCTAACAATGGCTTGCGTTGCCTATTGCCAAATACTAATAAATTTGAATTCTCTAAATTTTAAATTTGTATTTTAAAGAGTAAATATTTCTATTCTTGAATAGTTTTTTTTTATATTTATTTTTGGTCCTACCTATAAAATAAATAGTAAGAGATCACACTTTACTCTTTAAAGTGAAATTCAAATTTTAAAAAATCCAAATCCAATACTAATGGTTTGCATTATTTTTTTTAGCCCGATTGATAAATCATACTTTTTTTGCCCCAGATTCAGCATTACTTTTATATTTCCACATGCAAGGTAGTATAGTCTCAATTGAAGGTAACATCGATCTTATCTATTTTATTATGTAAAAACAAATGTTAATAAGTAGATACAAATTTAGGTGTAGTCAATTTTTGGTAAAATTGATAATTAAAAATTATTAAATAATTTAATTAATTTAATTAAATTTTTATTTAACTATCTTTAATTATTAGTTTTACATAAAATTGATTATCCCTGAACTTCTACCTAATAAATAAGTATATTGTTCCCACAACACAAGGCACATTTTAATTAGTGAATGCTATATATATATATCGATAATAGTTACAATGATAATCTAAATATATATGATATATTGATCTGTACTGTATATAGTTTATAGTATTATATTATAACAATACGTATACATGTATATGTTAGCACAATTACTCCTACTATATAAATTAAACAATTTTTTTATAATTTTTTCTTGAAAGAAATTATATAATATATATATATAATATTAAAAATATATAAAATAATATACTTAAATATATAAATATATAATGATTAATTTAATTATTAATTTTTTTTATATACATAACGTTTTTTGTATTCTAATTGAAACCCCATCCGGTGAGCTATGCTCTCTTTGGCTGGTATGATCTAATTACAATTAACTATTATTAGTTGGCCAAGTTATTAGGGCTAAAAAATTATATAAATACGACCTACTTGTTATGAATGGTTCAATTAAAATATTAAGGAATAGGGCAAAGGATTTTATAATAAGAAAAAAGGTTTAGTTATATATCTGACATACTCCGTACTCAGAGAGAATGAGAGAAGGAGAGAGCGGGAGAGAGCGTTTGAGGGTGAAACACGGTGAAGAAGATGGCCATGCCATCGAAAGAGATAAGGGGGAGAGTGTGGGAGGGTTTGCATCAGCTGTGAAGGAGGGATCAAGTAAGGGCGACCTTAGTTCCAGGGTGACTTCCAAGATTTCGTTCCGTGACAAGGTTATTGGTTCTACGGTAGCCACAGGATAAATCGGGCTGAAGCTCTAGATGAGGATTCCATGGCAGTGGTCACTGGAAAACAAGGAGATCCTATGCCTCCAAGAATTTGCTTCTCCGAAGAGGCTAGGAACATCCTTTCTGAACCATACAAGGAAGCAATTGTGATTAAGGTTCTTGGAAAAAACCTTAGTTACACGGCCATGTTTCACAAATTGAAAGGGGTATGGAGGATCACCGGTGGATATGAAATCTTGGATGTGGGTTTTGGGTACTTCCTCGTTAAATTTGATCGCATGGACGATCGAGAGAAGGTTTTACTAGGGGGGCCATGGATGATCTTCGGTCATTATATTGCGGTCAAGTCATGGACACCGGATTTTAAACCTTGTGAGGACACTTTCGGGGAGACTATGGTTTGGATTCGAATCTCTGGTTTGAGCATATGGTACTATCAGGATAAAGCCATGATGAGAATCGCTTCTGCTGTGGGAAGACCAGTCAAGGTGGATCTGGCTACTAAGTTGGCGGAAAGGGGAAAATTTGCTCGGGCTTGCGTGCAAATTAATCTTGGTTTGCCGGTGGTCTGGAGTGTGACTGTCGATGAGTTTGAATATAAGGTGGAGTATGAATGCTTACACCTTATTTGTGACAAGTGCAATTGTTTCGGGCATCCAACAACTGACTGCAGAATGACCCCAATAGATTCGGAAAGGGTGGATCGAAAGGAAACATCAGTGACCGAGACGGCGGCCCGGGTGGTGCAGCCACAGGAAGCTTCAAAAGAGAAAATTTTTGAATTTGGATGCAATCCCAAAGAGTCAGTGATAGTTGCAAAAATTGGGGAGGAATTAGATGATACGTTGCATGGGAAGGAAGTGGGGTCCCAACATTTGGAAAATGAGGCTGGCTGGACCAAAGTCAGCGGTAAAAGGAGAGGAAAATTGAGTCAATCAAACAAAGCCCAACAAACATCTAAAGATAAAATGCCGGTGCGCTCAAATCAGAAATTGGACCAGAACCGTGACTTTGGGCTACGTATGAGAGGAGCCGAATCAGGGGTGAAGACCGGGTCGGTTAGCGGATCTAAGGCACGCATGGCATCTTCCAAACAGCAAGGGGTGAAGGGCAAATCTGTCTCCGTTGCGGTGCCGACTTTCACTGCCATTATCAAAAACGGACACAAGAGGTTGCGCCCTTCTTCTTTGCAGAATTCGCCGTCGACTCCGGACTGCCTTGGCGACACCAGCAAGCAGCAAATCGGCAAATTGGAAGGGTTGTCAGTGGAGGGACACAGACAAACCGGGCAACAACCGGACAAGGACAAGCAAGGCTCAGGGGGATATGATGGTGGATCTTCATCATCTCGTTAGGGACTTCAGCTGAGGTTGGTCCTTTTTACAATACAAATTGTTTTATGGATTATTTAGATTTAAGCTTTCTATTTTGGAATATTAGAGGTGCCTCTAATAAATTGGCCCGGGTTCATAGTAAGGAGTTAGCGAATAAATTTCATCCTACTTTTTTCATTCTGTTTGAAACCCATATTGCTTTCGAGAGGATGAAATCTTTTTGGAATAATCTAGGTTACCAGGGTGTTGGTATTGTTGAGGCTAATGGTCATAGTGGGGGTATCTGGGTTCTATGTTCTAATTCAAATATTTCTGTGAGAGTATTGGATGTAGTTGATCAATGTATCAGTTTTGAAATCACAATGGGCAATACATCTAGTTACTGCAGTGCGGTGTATGCTAATCCGCATATACATCAACGTAAAAAACTGTGGGGTGACTTGACAAGGATTGCTAATATGATCCACGGACCTTGGATTGTGTTAGGGGACTTTAATGATGTTTTGTTGCAGAGTGAAGTTAGAGGGGGGCAATTTAGACTTGCCAGAGCAGAACAATTTGCGGAAACATTAGAGGATTGTGGGCTGTTTGATATGGGGGCTATTGGGAGAAGATTCACTTGGTATAGGAAGGTGAAAGGTGGGGTGCAGGTGGCCAAGAAGCTTGATAGAGCAGTCATCAACCAGGACTGGCGGCTAATGTTTCCGGAGGCTTATACTGAGGTGCTGGCGCGCCTTCACTCTGATCATTGCCTATTATTCACTAGGTGCAAGATGGCAAAGAGGGCTACCAAGGGCCATCGTCCGTTCAGATTCCAGGCTGCGTGGATGACTCATCCTCTTTTTAGGAATGTTGTTGATACAGCTTGGAATAGAGGAGCTCCGGATGTAGTCAAATGTTTGTTGGAGGTTCAAAAAGATGCAACTAGCTTCAATAAAAAGGTTTTTGGCAATATTTTTGTTAAGAAAAGGGAGTTGGAGAGGCTTTTGAATGACGTTCAGATTACTCTGGAAAGTCGGGAGGATCAACAGCTTAGGATCAAAGAGCAAGTTTTGCATCAGGAACTGAATGCTGTCCTTCTTCAAGAAGAGTTGTTGTGGTATCAAAAATCTAGAGAACAATGGGTGAGATGTGGAGACAGAAATACAAAATTTTTTCATTTGCAAACAGTTATCAGGAGAAAGAGGAACAAAATTCATGGGTTATTTTTGGATGATGGGTCTTGGGCCACGGAGACTACGACTCTAGAAATGGCGGCAAATTCTTTCTTTCAAAAGCTCTTTTCTACAAGGGAGGATATTGACCTGGACGCCATGGGGCCTTTTCCTTGCCCGTCTCTTAGTACTGAGGCTTGTCAAAAGTTGGTGGAACCGGTGACATCTGAAGAGGTTAAAAGAGCTGTGATGACCATGAGTTCATTTAAAGCCCCAGGGCCAGATGGATTTCAAGCAATTTTCTACAAAGAGTTCTGGGACTCTCTTAGCAACGATGTGTGTAGACTGGTCAAGCGAGCCTTTGAGGGTGAGTCATTGAATGCGGCTATTTTCGATACTCTCATTGTTCTAATTCCTAAAGTGGAAGTTCCCTCTTCCTTACGGGAGTTTCGGCCTATTAGCTTATGTAATGTAATTTATAAATTGTCACAAAGGTTCTAGTTAACAGGTTCAGACCTTTCCTGTCGGAGATCATTGGTCCTTTGCAAGGAGGGTTCATTCTAGGAAGAGGAACCACAGAGAATATTATCATTGCTCAAGAGATTATGCACTTCATGAGGAACACCAAGTCTCGAAAAGGGACCATGGCATTCAAGATTGATTTGGAAAAAGCTTATGACAGGGTAGACTGGCGTTTTCTGGAAGCTACTTTGGTCCGGTTTGGGTTTCCAAAGGCTACCATTAATCTTATATTGAATTGTGTGACTTCCTCTTCGTTGGCAGTTTTGTGGAATGGGAACAGGCTCCAAAATTTCAATCCGAAGAGAGGGTTGAGGCAAGGAGATCCTATGTCTCCTTATCTATTTGTACTATGTATGGAAATGCTTGCCTGCTTTATCTCTCATAGAGTTTCCCAAGGTTTGTGGAACCCAGTTGCGGTTTCTAGGAATGGACCACGACTTTCTCATTTGATGTTTGCAGATGATCTTTTGTTTTTCTGTAAGGCATCAAAAGCTCAAGTAATAGAGGTCATGCATTGTTTGGACTTGTTTTCTAGAGCGTCAGGTTTAAAGGTAAATCTTCATAAGTCAAAGGCCCAGTGTTCCAAGAGGGTGTCGGAGAGGAGAAAAGAGGTTCTCTCAGGGGTCTCTAACATCCGGTTCTGCAATGATTTGGGTAAATACCTGAGAATTAACATCGGTCATGCCAGAGCTTCCAGGAAGACGGCTCAGGAGATTATTGAAAAAATTTCGAGAAAGCTCTCCAGTTGGAAAGGAAGCCTACTGAATAAGGCAGGGAGGCTTTGTCTTGTTAAATCAGTTATGGCCTCTATCCCAGTTTATGAAATGCAAATTTCTCTTCTCCCGAAGTATGCATGTAATAAAATTGATTCCTTGATGAGACAATTCTTGTGGAAAGGCCAAGCGACTGGAAAAGGGCTGCCTCTGGTCAGGTGGGAGGTCGCCATAACTCCTAAAAAGGCAGGAGGATTGGGTATTAGGGATACTTCCTGTGCTAACATGGCGCTTCTGGGAAAGTTGGTATGGGATTGTCTAAATAATAGTGAAAAGTTATGGGTGCAGGTTCTGAAGCATAAATATCTCAGGAATCAATCTGGTATGAACGGAAACAGTAGAAATTCTTCATCGGCTACCTGGAAGAACATTGTTACTGCCTATGAGCATCTCAAGGAAGGGCTTCATTGGAATATTGGAGATGTCCACAAATCAGTTTGGTATGATGAGTGGACTCCTTTTAGTAAGCTTTGCAACCTTGTTCCTTATGTACATATTTCTGAATCAGATTTCATGGTGGCTGACTTGTGGAAAAGGGTGTCTTGGGAGGTTGATAGTCTTACCACGCCTATTCCGCATGAGATTAAGCAGTTTATTTGTGGTCTGAGATATCCTAGTTTGACTGAGTTGGAGCCACAGTGGGAGTGGTGGCCTGCAGCAACAAAAAAGTATAGTGCAAGGGAGGGTTACAGATGGTTATTAAAGAAAACATTAAATTGGAATGCCAACAGTAATTGGAACTGGTTGTGGAACACAAACATTCCAGAGAAGTTCAAATTTACTATGTGGCTTAGCTTACATGATGCTCTACCAACTGAGACCTTTCGATTCAAGCGGCATTTAGCTTCTTCAGATATGTGTAAGAGATGTAACAAGGCGCAGGAGACTATGGAGCATTGCCTTAGAGACTGTGAACGATCAAAGGCAATCTGGTATATGTTGGATCCTAGTATCCTGGACTCGACGGCTGGTACTGCTCTTGAAGAGTGGTTTCGGAAGGCCTTGGCTAACAATAAGGCGTCCTTTGGTGCAGGGCTTTGGTGGGTATGGAGACATAGGTGCAATGACATATTCAACACTGACAACCCTTGGACAGACCATAAGGTTGTTGCCTTGGCCAGAATTACCGCCAAAGACTTACAGGTTTACAGGAATCGAAGCAATGCCTTTAGGTCTCTCCGAAATTGCCTGTGTTGGGAACCACCGGTAGGCAATAGTTTTAAAGTTAATTGTGATGCAAGCTTGTATATGGATTCAAATTTAGCGGAATTTGGGTGTATTATTAGAGATTCTAAGGGAGATTGGATCTCGGGCTGCTCTGGAAGCATTCCCCTTGGTCTATAATCAGATGTGAATTATTTGCTGCTTGGAGGGGGTTGGTTTTAGCTTGGGATTGCGGTTTGAGGGATATTATATGTGAAACAGATTGCCTTGACATTCTGCCCATCATGCATGAGCTTACAAGTGGGTATCCATCTGAAGTAACAGATTTGGTTCACAAGATTCAGGAGTTTTTATCTCGTTCTTGGCTTGTTCACGTTGAATGGGTGTCCCGAGAAGCAAATAGAGCTGCGGATTGGATGGCTAAATATGGTGCCAAGAGTAATTCTAATCATGTTATTTGGTCTGAGCCTGATGTTGATCTCCAACGAATCATCCGCTCGGATTTAGAATAGTTTTTGCTTTGTTTCTTTCCTTATTTAGTCACCAAAAAATAAATAATATTAAGCTATATAAAGTACCAGTAAATCTTTTGTTATTATAATCTTCTTCTTTTTTTTAGTTTTTATCCAATAACATTTATTAAATAAACAAATTTGGGATATAAACAAATTTTATAAAGATTAAATAATAAATATTTTATAAGAATTAAAAAATTATTTAAATCAAAAGTGTATACTATTTTATCATTAGATAAAATATAAAGTTTAAGATAATTTACTTTAATAAAATATTTGGCCAATAAAATTATACATGTTCATACCTTGATCCAATACTATAGTCCAAAACCAAGCAATCCAAAAAGGCTCAATTCAAAGGAGGGTCTTTACCGATTTATCCGACCTCTTTAAAGAGGTCGGATTCGACATGAGCTGGCAAATGTGATTTATTCAAATAAATAACTACCCCCTAATATCTCTCACACGCTTTTATAAGAGATATCTCAACAATCCTAAGATAAAGGGACGGTTATCCACCTTCAGAAGTGGAACTACACCAACGGTGGTTATTGGATCATCACCTATAAATTAAATACACTGACACACTCAGATAAACCTAAGTTCCAATATATTTAAACCTGCTTAACCCTTTGCTAATTTAGGCATCGGAGTATCTTGTGGGTACCACCCCCCACTTTTTTAAACACACAACTCGGACGGCAGCTCCCTAACGCACGACAAATCGGAGACCACCTTCCTTAAATGCTTAGGCCTCACAAACAAGCCCAATCATCCAATTCTAGGTAAGCCCCGAAACAATACACATGCCTTTATTTTAGTTTGGTTACACGTCTGTTTTATTTCAATTTATGTAAATCAAATGAGTTAATTATGATTTGTCAATTTACACATAAATCGAATAAGCCAAATTCGATTTATGTTCAAAAGCTAAAAACATGTAAATTGAGTTCAACAACTTCGATTTAGTAGTGAGAAGTGAGAGCAGAGAGAAGTGAGAGCGTTTCGTTTTGGTAATCTAAGATTTTGATAAGAGTAAATCGAGAGGTGAATTCGATTTATACACGAATGAGAGATAAAAGATAAATTAAATGAGACAAATTCGATTTACTAAGAGTAGTATACATCATAAATCGAAGTAGACTAATTCGATTTAATTTTGCGATACCTTTCTTTTCACACGATTTGTTTTTGCTCCTTCATTCTTACATATATGAGAGAGAATTCAAAGGGCAGAAAGTAAGAAAATTTAAAATTTCTGTCATGAAGGACGTCCCAGATTATTTCTACTAATTAGATGAAGTTGTCTATATTGCTGGTAACATCAATAAAGAAGTGAATGTACAAAATTTCTTTTATTCATGTTAAATTAAAAATGTTAGCGATCCACAGTAATTTAGAATTATTAAATTAGAAATGTTTGTTAGATTAGAATTGTTGATTATTAGAATTTTTAAATTAAAAATATTAGAGATAATAGTAATTCAAAATTGTTAATCATAGTTAAATTTAGATGGTGGTGATTATAGTTAAATTTAGACCGATAATGATCATGATAATGATAGTTAAATTATAATTATTAAAATTTGATTTCTATGAATAAAGTTAAAATAGTATAAACGGTGGAGATATCAAGATTGGATTTTGTATGTAATGACATGATTAGGCTTTAATTTTTTAGGATAAGATTGTCATCATTTTTGATAAAAAAAATAGTTATATGATTATAAATTAAGATATTGTATAATTTTTTTAATAAATTATGAATAATATTAAATTTTTTTATTCGGATTATTTATTGATTGTGTAAAATTTACTATGAATTCTTAATATATTTTTTTATTATTCTGTAGTATGATACTCTACAGCTCAACAAAACTAGTTGATTGTCGGATAAAAACATTTATTGGATCTTTATTAGTAATACACAATAACTAAAAAACTTGTATCATTAGTCATTGTGAGTGTCACCTTAGACAACAACATTTTAGGTGTTTCCACTTTGCATAAGACCTATCACTTTTTGAATTTGATTACCTTACCTTGTAATATGCTACAATGCACGGACACTAACATGGACACGGGACACGACACGATACGACACAAAATACACTGATACGCGAATTTTAAAATTTTACTTGACACGGGGATACGCATATATATAAAATATAAAGTATTTTTTAGATAAATTGTAATGATATTTTGATATTTTATTGATATTAAAATATAAATTAAAATTTTTAATTATTTTTAATGTCTTATTTTAATTATATCAAGTATTTAAAATATTTTTTGTTTTAATAAATAAAATATATACTATATCTAAATTTATTTTAAGAATATATGTTAAGAATAAAACTAGACATGCTGACACGTGATGGTATTTAGGTGTGTCTAGTCGTGTCCGGAGAAGAATTTTTTATTTTTTTATTAAGACACGGTTAGACACAACAGACACGTGGACACGATAATTCAGCGAAGTGTCCGTATTTCATAGGTAATACGTTAGACATAAATCGAACTAGCCTAGTTCAATTTACCTATATTTCTCTTTTTAAATCGAATTTGGTGGCATTGATTTAATAGCTTATCAAACTCTAAACTCTTACACTACTAAATCTAAGTGGTCGAAGACGATTTATTTATTTCAGACTTTTGAAAATAAATCAAATTTGATTGATTTGATTTATATGTAAATGCGCAAATTGAATTTAGCTATTCGATATATATATGTATATATATTAATCATTTTATTAAGATAAAGTATTCTAAAATTTATATAAAAAAAGCCTCATATACATCCAATCTGATCATAAAAATAAATATGTATTAATTATTTTATTATACAAGAGAGAACAAATGAAGAGCAATAACAAATTTCTTACTAAAAACACTTGGTATATAATAAAGACATTTTGAATAAAAGATTAGTTGAATTCAAGTATATAAATCATACCAAAATTTATCCTTTAGAGATAAAGCAATCACAACTTTAACTCAAAGTGATTGCAATTGTAATTGATTGAATAGCAACATAATAAATATAAGTTATAAACTTAATTAATTCTAAAACCAAATAGCAATTTAAATCTTAAATTTAAATTATATATATATAACATATCTAAAATTGGTAAGTAGGGGAATGCTTGCAGCTACCAATGCAAGTACCAACCACAAAACAGAAACCGTTTGTGCTGGAATTTGTTTTGTACAGCAAAAGTGGTAACAAATTGAATGGTGTGGTGGTTGCAAAATAAAGCCAGTTATCAAATATACTCAATGCTACAAGCATATCTTGTCATCAAATTTTTGTCCTTTTTTTTTTAAATACTATATGTTTTTTTTTTATATAAACGTCAAAAAAAATCTAAATCCTCTAGATTTCGGAATGATAACTTTTAAAAAATAATAATGCAAAATTGTTCATATATATAAAAAATTAATTATAAAAATCAGTCATTTTATATTTATGTATATTTATATTTATTGATTTACATAATTAAATAATTAATTACTCGAATAATTAGATTTATTATAGTAGAATAATTAAATGTGTAAAAAGTAAATAATTTGACTTATTTAAAATAGTTTAATAAAAAAAAATTTATATATTGCAAAATATATACTTATATGGCGTAGTTAATTAATAACTAAAACTTATTTTATATATGTATTACCATAATAAATTTTTTTTTTGGTTTCTCACGGTATCCCCCAACTCGACAGGTCAAGGACTAATCTGTCGCGGATCTGAACTTCATTTAAGAGTCTGTTACTGGCCAATAGATTGCTGCATGCACAAGGCGGAATTCAAACCCCGACACTTACTTAAGCGGACGAGTGAACTGACCACTCGACCAACCCAAGTTGGTTGTATTACGATAATAATATGATGTATATTATTTCTAACTTGTAAATTAATGAAGGAAGGACGTATGAACAGTATTCACAATTCACACATTTGACTTTTATAGCATGCATATCTAACTACTCTTCTTGAATTTGATGAGGTCATGTAACAATTGTGACAAATTATTGTCCTGGCTATAGTTATGTAACATTACTATTCTTTTTAACATTTATTAGCGGATACAAGGGTCAGTTGCTTCTGTCGCTGTAATGCCTTAACTAAAATTTCCTTCCAATTTAATGTGTCACAATTAATTATTATCCCTATTTATATATAAATATATGAAGAATACTACACATTTACATTTTTTTATAAACTAAATATAACCAACTTAAATAATAAGACTTAAAATAATATTAATTATAACTAATTTTTGTTATATTAGATTAATTTAATTGAATTTAGTTAATAAAAAAATTTAAATGTGTAATATTATTTTAAATATATATTTTATATTTTAATAAATTTTTTATATCGATAACTAATTTAATGAGTGATTTTTTCATGTACCATGCAGTGTGTGTATATATAGTGACGGATTTATATTAGCCAGTATGGAGGCACAAAAATTTTATATATAGTATATAGTAAAAATATTTTTTTATCCCCACAGAGTAAATAAATTTGACTCTATCTATTTTATTTATTTTTTTGGTTCCTAACATCTATATACAAATAAAAAGAAAAGAGATTAAATGACTTTATTATTTTTATTATATTAATTATTTAATAAAAATAATTAAATAAATAATATAAAAAACATAATAATAATCTAATTAATTTGAATCATTTCAATTTTTCAAAGTATTGTGTTCGTTCAACTCTCTTTTCTTCTCTAACTCTCTTTCTCCTAATTTAAAAATTGTTCAAGTAATCTAAATATTTAATGTTGTCATCCGTTTCTTCTTTTTAATGTTGTTTTGCTCTACTAATTGTGTGATAAAGCGTGATTGTTGCCTCCATTTCTAAGAGTAATATCTTCCAATCAAATATATTATGACAGAAACTAGGTGCAATTAACTTTACAAAAAGTTGATAACTAATTAAGAGTTTCTAGATAAAAATTTGGTAAAATCAGTCAAATTATTTAACCGCTTTCATTTATCAACTTCACCTAAAGTTATCAGCATATATGTGAAAAAATTAAACTCTTATGCCCTATTGCATGTTTTTTTCCTTATTCATGTGATTAATTTTACCACAAAATCAAAGAAAAATGATAGCTAAAGCAATAATAGTGTATTGTGTATATATGGTTTCACTATTACTTTCACGAGTGATTTTTTATTTTGTTTCATTAATTGATTTTAAAATTGTGTTTAATTAAAGAATTTGATTTTAATTTTAATTTTGTGATGTTGAATTATTAATATATTATTGTTTAAATGATTATTTTATTATTCTAATTTATTTGTGATATAATTTGAAAATTAATTGTATTTTATAATAATAAATATAATTATAAAAATAATTATCATATTATTTTGTCTTACTAATAAAATTTTGTAGATCCGTCACTATATATATATAAATTGATTAAATAAAAAAGATCAAATGAAGAAAAAAGATAATTCTATCTTGAGAGTAAATCACTTAATATTTTTACTATTCATGAAAAAAATATTATAGATATAATTATTTATGTATTTTTTTAGTTTAAATTTTTAAAACAAATAATTTTACAATACGATATCAAAATTTTGATCATTAAAAAATTAGAGTTCAATTTTTATTAACCTGAAAATAAAGAATTTAGCATAAAATCAATAAAAAAAATATAATCATTTACGTGTCTATTAACTTAAAATTTTGAATAAGTAATTTCATAAAAAATATATTCTATTTTAATATCTCTGTATTTTTCTCATCCAAACCTTACTAATAAATAGAGAGTATGTGTGGTTACCATCTTCTGAGTCATACGTAAATGGTTCACAAAAGGGTGAGATTGAGGTCCCAATATATATGCATGCATTTGGAACTTCAAGAGTGGCAAGTATGGGAAGCACTTAATTCACCAACCAATATATAAATGAAAATATATAAGAATTAAGGAAAGTGAATTTAAATTAATGAATCAATTAATTTTAATAGAAAAAACAGAGCATGGACAGCAACACATGCATGCCTAATACCTTTAACTTTTAACGCGTATGTAATTATAAGTGCACTCAGCCTTATATTATAGGACCACTTCCAAAAGCAACTACTTCCTTCTCCAGCACTCAATTTCATTATGGTTCCTTCCTTTTCTTCTCACTTCTAACTCTCACCCATTTATATATAAGTTTTAACATCCATAGGTATATAAAGTTAAAACAAAAAATGGTCCAAGATGATGAAATTTATATTATACCTTTTCTAACGTGTTTGTTAATCCTTAGGAAAATTTGTGGGAATTGTTAATTAAATAAAATGAAGTGATGATAAGGGTATAGATGGTCATTCTATATATCGTTCGCTTTAAAAAGTCTATAGTTTGTCAATTTTTTAAAAAAATGAAAATATTTAGTAACTAAAATAAATTAACCAAAAAATTATGAATGAAAAGTTCAAAGAAATTTAGTGCTGATTATTATCTCACTAAGTCATTAAGATTAGTATGACACTTAACTAAATCTAAGACTATCGATTTAAAAATAAAGAATTTTTTTAGTTCTCTACGATATTTTTTAATTCGACTGATTAAAAAATAATTTATTACGAAATTAAATTTTATTTAAGAACTTATCATTAATCAATAAATTATTATATACACAAAAAAAATAATCAAATTCTAAACATTTATTCCAGCAAATGGACAAATGAACTGCCGTGAGACAATGACTTGTTTGAACATCTCCCATACTATCTAGAATAACCATCCGAGAGTACTAGGGATAATAAATATTTTCCCAAAAACTTAAACTGATTTTCGGGTTCACCAAAGGTCGAATTCTTGATCTTTCGAATTTAGAGTTCTAATACCATGTCATGATACCACTCATTCCAAAAGTTTCAGCTGATGAAAAAGGGTAACATTAATGGTTATATCTCTAATACTCCCTAGACCTCTATTATACACATTGTACAAATATTCCATTGACTCCTCATACTTTTCCATATTTATAAGACACATATCAAAAAGACGAATATTAATGACAGATATTTGATTATATCACTCTATAAACATTTTGAGGCAAACAATCATTTTGTCCTTAGAGAGGGTGTGTGCGTATGTAATATATATATATATATATATATATATATATATATATATATATATATATACTCAAATGGATAAAAAAAAATAATAGCAAATTTTGGCCATCATGTGTGATGGGTATGCCAATTAATGATGATATATATTCATTATCACTGTTTCTTTGCAAATAGAAAAAGATGTGATCATTGTTCTTAATTAGAATAAAAGTGCAATTAGAGGAATGGATGAATAAGCACTTGTTAAATTATTTTGTTCTTATACTCGTTATATCATCCATGTCATCATCATAATCTGTTCTAATTTATTATAAAATAAAATATAAAAAAATATTATTTTTTGTATTTTTATTTTTTATATTTTATTCTTAATGTCTTATTTTATTCTATTCTCGTAACTAAACACAGTTATATAGAATTAAGTCTCGTACTTTATAAATAAAAAAAAAAAAATTTGAGTGCAAATAACATAAATCATAATAAGCACCTCATATGTATGTTTTCAATAAATTTACATACATATGACTTGTTTGATATGATTTTGCAAGCTAAGCAAAAGGCATCACATTTTTTGAGAATGCTTCAACCTGTTGTGTCTAATTTGTTCTTCATCTCTTCTTTATATCCCTTCTTATTTGCTTTAGTAGCCCTTCGACTATAAGGTGGGTCCTTGGAATTCCTAAAGCATTGTACTGATTCACAAGTTCATTCATATACCCCTTAAAGTTGTAGGTTTAATTTTTTTTATTAATAATATAAAAATAATTTACAGTGTTAATAAATAAAAAAATTAAAGATTACCTATGAATGCTAAATAGTTAATTAATTACTATAATAATTATTCATAGCTATTTATTTTATTTTTTATTGAATAAAATTATAAATTAAAATTAGTTCACATTATTACAGTAAGTCTTTAAGATTACGTTTGAAAAAGAGAATAAGATTAATATACTGAAATTGAGATACAAAGATTGATAGATAGAAATTAAATTAAATTTTTATATTGTGTTTAGTGTAAAATATATTAAATTGAGTTATGCCTCAATATTATGTTTAATTTAAGATAAATATAAAGATTAAAAAATAAATTTAAAAATTAAAAAATTAAATGAAGATATTTTTTAAAAAAATATTATTAAAATTTTAATTTTTATTCCAAAAAATTTTAATTTTCTAAAAATATTAAAAGAACTGAAATTTTAATTTTAACTTTTTATATATAATACTAAATTTTAATTTTTTAATCTCAGTCTTTTACAGACAAATGCTACCTAAGTACATATAAAAGTTATTCTCATGAGATAATAGCCCTAACTAACCCTAATAAAGTGCGTGCCTATAATATGTTACTATTTAATTTCGCTATTATATAAAATTATCAACAAAAAAAAAACTTTAGTCATTAAGGTTGAGTTTGTTTTTGAGAATGGACAAGATAATAAGATACTGACACAAAATTTTATGTTTTTGTATTTGTTTAGTGATTAATTAGAATAAATTATGAAAATTTAATTTATTCTCATTTTTTCATTCAAAAAATTTGAGACGAAAAATATAATAATAAAAAATATAATTATAAAAAATTAACAAAAATAATAAAAAAAAGTTATATCTCTTGTTAGTGTCTTTGTATTTTTGCTATCAGGATAGACACAAAATACACTAATTCAGTGTCTCTGTCTTTCTAGATATATTATTTCTGTCTATATTTTTTCAGTCAAACATAATTTTGTGTCTCTATATTCCTGTTTCAGTATATATTTCTCTAAACAAACGCAGCCTAAAGAATATGGCACATGATTGAGATCGATAAAAAGGAGGATAAAATTAAAGTTCTTAATAGCCAACTAATACAAACCATGATTTTCCAACTAACACATCACGAGCGAGCTCTTTGAGTAGTAAGTAAATAAAATATCAATATGTTCATATATAGAGTAGCTAGCTAGTGATGGATTAACAACCTTAAGTAGTTGTTATCTGCGTTTATATATCTTCTAATTAACTTATATTGACTAGTTACGTATCCACAAATTGCTACACATAACAAAAACAATTATATGTTATTTAATTCTCATTAACTTCTAATTTAATTTTCCCCAACATTATTAACCGATTTAAGCATGATGTCTAGTTAAGCTTCATCACATCACTTTTTCCATATTCCCATAGAATTTTGTCTGCTGCTTAAAACATATATATCATAATATGCTAGATTTACCAAAGGCAACTCTTTCAATTCATTGTGTAAATTAAATAATTTAGCAAAGACGAAGTGTAATTCAATTCCTCAAACAAACTAACACAGTTTTTGCAAAATAATAATGGCCACATTTAAAATTCTTTTCCTATTATCTATACATACACTATTAGTCTTCGCTGGTATTTTATTTTAGATTTAATTTTGTTAATCTTTATAATTTTATCAAATTTATAATTAAATTTTTATATTAATTTTTTAATTAGATGTCTACATTACTCTTAATTTTATAATTAGATCATTTTTATATAAAAAATATTAAAATTAATATAATATTTCTCTCAAAAAATATGTAATCAAAGATTTAATTAGATTCTTAATTATAGATATCTTCAATTTTAAAAAAATATTCAGTTAATTCTAACATTTTTTGTTCTATAAAAAATCTAATTACAAAATTAAAAATAATATATAAACTTAATTGAAAAAAATATAAAGACTTAATTAAAATTTTAATAAAATTATAAAAATCAACAAAGTAATTAAATCTTTATTTTATTAAGATATTAAATATTAATGTGACATATTTTGTCTAATCAGTATTTCAATTGGTCATTTTAATACTTTACAGAATACATTAATAATAGATACTAAAAACATATATTTTTTAATTTTACTATATCAAAATAAAAGAACTACTTCATTAAAAAACAAATATTTCATATGGACAAAAACTATTTAAGAAATTCATGTAAGTAATCAAATGATGACATTATTTAGGTAGCGTTTGTTTTGAGGTACTGAGACAGAGATTGAGAGACTGAGACTCAGTATTATGTTTGTTGGTTCAGAGATTGGTACTAAAATTTCTGTCTCTGTCATCAAAATTTCAGTATTTCAGTACCTCCAAAAGTAAGGACACAGGGGACTAAAATTTTTAGAAATGAAGACTGAAACTTTAATAACATTTTATACCTAAAATACCTTCATTTCAATTAATTAATTCTAATTTTATCCTTTGTACAAATTAAATTAGAATTTCATTCTTGTTTCAATTTTTGTCTCTCACTTTGCACCAAACAGAATACTGAAATTTATTTCAATCTCTGTCGCTTAATCTCTGTCTCTCAGTCTCAATCTTTCCGTCTCTGTCTCTTTACCAAATGCTACCTACTATTCATATCACAAAAAATTTAGAGACTAAATAAATATCATATTTTAAGGAACAAATAAATAGTATTTTTTTTACTAAATACATTATTTATAGTGATAGACTAAACACCCCAAAAGCAATAATTATAGTAAAAGCAATTATATTCTTTCATCAACTTCTAATATAATTTTCCCCAAAATTTTTAACCGATTTAAGCATAATATCTAGTTAAGCATCACTTCTTCACTTTTGAAAATTTCTCTATAACTTGGTCTTGTGAAAGCATATCAACAAAGGAAGAAACTAATTAATAAAGAGAAAATAATTAGTAGTGACCTGATTGGACTAAGAGACTAAAGACTAAAGAGTACTAAAGAGGTTGAGAACATTGTAAGTAAAGGAAGGATATAAAATCATAAAGGAAAGAAGAAAAGTCATAACATATGCTAAATTGTTGGTTAAGATCAGATCATAAGTCCACTGTATATGCATAATATATATATAATGTGTTACTAACTTTTTTGTGTGTGATTAGTTAAAAGTTAAAACCTAACTAACCCTTAAAACTATGTAAATTACACGCTTTGTCATAAGGAGTTCCGATCCAAAAGTATAATCACTTAACAAACACTTCAAGGAATAATTTTTGAGCTTTCAAAAGTAACTTTTCATTAACCTAATTAAATATAATTTGTTGTGAACTTAATTGAACATGGTACTTTGAAATGGGTCATAAGGATGGGGCTTAGAGAAATTATGAAGGTCCCATTGATGATGAGATCGAAGGTACAAGTTGGGTCGGAAAGAGATAAAGAACTAGTTCCCCACAGCTGTTATATATCTTTAGAAGATTAAAGTCACCAAGACTTGCAAGATATGTATTAATAATATTATGAGAAAAGGACAAATAGGTCCTAACCTTTTGTCCCGCGAACATTTTTGTCCCTGACCATTGAAAAATATTTTTAAGTCTCTGATATTCATAAAACTTGGACGGATCAGTCCCTCCGTCCAAATGCCTCCGTCAGAGACTGATCCGTCCAAATGCCTCCGTCAGGGACTTAAAAGTATTTTTCATGGTCGGGGACGAAAATGTCTGCGGGACAAAAGGTCAAGGACCTATTTGTCATTTTCTCTAATATTATTTATTTATAAAAATGTTATTCGTATAATAAAATCCGTCACTAAAATCAGCCATCAATATATTTGTGTATAAATATATGTGTAATTTAATTTATTTTTAACGTGAATTTATATTTCGACATATGTTTTATACTGATGACTGATTTTGGTGGCTGATTTTGATGTACACGTAGTATAGTCTATTTATTTATTATTATTTAGAGAGTACAAAGAAAAGTAAATGAAGAAAAAAGGAATAGGACATACACTTGGTGAGATGTGGATTGATGGGCCTCTTTCCTTCCAATAGTGGCTATTATTCTGGTTGATTGAATTTTGGCTCATGACTTTTGTTTTTTGGTTTGGGGGGTGGGTTCATCAAACTATATGGAATGTCAATAATTTTGGCTTAAACAACAAGATAATATTACAAGAAACTATTAATGAGAAATGTTAGTTGTTCTAAAACTTTCAATTTTTGGCTTTTTTAGAATTTATTATTATTTAATTAATTTAAATATCCACCTTTACGTATTAATTGGTCAAAAAATCAAGAAAATTAATTGCTTTTTGATTTTTCTCTCTCTAAAAATTAAATAAAAGATAATATTTAAAAGATATCTGTTGTATAGTTATTTAATTAGTTCCTATTATTAGTTAGTTATATAGGTGAGATTTTTTAATTATAGATAGTTAGTTCTATAATAATATGGAGAAAAAATTGAAGGATGAGCAGAATTTAATCAATTTATTATTTTTGGTTAGTATTTTTAGTTATTAGTCAAATTTTTTAGTTTAATAATTTAATAATATATTTTTAATTTACACTTTTAAATATTATTGGATAACTGTTGACAACAAATAATAAATTCTATTAGACCATCTCTAGTATTTCTCAATAATATAAAATAATTAAATAACTTGAGTTAATCAAATAGATAACTCATTTATGCGCTTAAATAATTGTAGAGATTCAAATACCATGTAACGATCCATTGGTTAATAATAAACTATTAAATAGAATTTAAATTCGCAACGAATTTAGAAATACCATGTGAAAAAAAAAAAAAGATTTTTAATTTGTCACCAAAATAATCTTAATTATTGGCTTGGCTGCTCCGGCAGGATTGCTTATAATAAAAGAGTATATATGATGTTTTAATCAAAATAAAACACTTGTTCTAATTTATAGATTGCATTAAAAAAATAATAAATAAAATGTAGCATTTGGCAATGGTGAGAAAAAAGTGGAGTTTGAACTCGAATAATAACAATACTCAACAATGAAGTCAAGCACCAAGAAGATTGTATTGTTCCTAATCGTTTTTTTCCAGATTTCCATGGACAACATGATTTCATTATTGCTGAATGCTGATAGTGGTTATCGTCTATAAATATTTTAATTGGAACCATGTTAAATTACTAGGCAGTTACGACTTACATGTTAAATTATAAATAGTTGTTTGGGATTAGGACTAAGAATCAGTGAACCAACAAGACCTAAACTAAAACTAAAACTGTTATAACTAAATTCAAAAAACAATATTTTCACAACCACAAATAATGAAGAACCAAAGTCAGAGAGAACACCTGAAAATTTGGTGTTTAGTAGGTAGTTTTCTTCAACAAAAATAAGAAACAAAAATAATAATCAACCAATGCTAGCTAGTATCCTACTAGATTGTACTATGCTCTACTAATTTCCAGAGTTGTTAGAAACAAAAATAATCTACCTCAGTTTATTTGGATAAGAAACATGCAAATTTTTTTTAATAATGGAAAGTCTAGCTCAATGATCAGTAGTTTTAATCAAATTTTGTCATCATTCAGCTAGTAAATATCAATATTTTTTAAATATCTCATCTGGGCGTTATAAAGTTCCGCGCGTTATAAAGTTTTATTTTTGTCGCTCATTTCTTCTGAAAAAATACTGATTGTTTGTTGGCCCAAAATCTAAAAAATTGCTATTTTTGTCGCTCATTTCTTCTCAAATACTGATTGTTTGTTGACCCAAAATCTAAAAAATTGTCGACCCCTTACCAATCATGACTAACAAATCTCATAGGAACTCAAATAATATTTAATTTGAGATTTTCAAGCCAAATTAGTAATGACAAAAATCATTATCGAATTAAAAAAATTAAATAAAAAGTTAAGGATAATTATTGAAGAAGTTGAATAAACACAAATCAAATTTAATAACAAGTAGAAACATATATTATAACTCAAGAAGATAGATAGATTCAACTGGACACCTTATAGGATGCCAAAAGCTACAACAACTTTTTCCCTTTTTCACAACACAATGCAAGCACATGAGACAACATGGATTAAAAGTAGGAAATTAAACTCTACTAAGATCACTCCAACATATAAATACTGTCCAAATCCACCAAAATACATTAGTCTATTATTTTCATAGAAAGATTTCTTAAACATAGTCATCATCATATTCCGAGCAGACAGACACATGATATATCGACATAGAATACGATATTATTGATGTTGGAATAATACTAGTTACTTAAAAACCTCCGGGGGTAGGAAAATCGGAATATACACCGGGGGTAGGAATATCGGAATATCCGTCGGGGCTAGGTAGATCCGGAGGTGGAGGTCTTGGGAAAAATGGCAAGTAAGGAGTTCCATGCTCAATAGGTTCAGTCCTTACAGCTTTATCTGGACCATTTTTGCCAGCATAATCATCTAGATTAATGAGTCTATTATCAACTTTGTCCTTACTTGTTCTCTTGCTATCATTTTCCTGAAATACTCATACTTAGTGTATATTTGAATTACAGTTTGCAAACGGAAGTTTGCATAAAATTGATTTTGTAAAATTGATTTTGATAATAAGTTAGTTTGTGTTAACGTGATTTATGTTTGACAATCTTTATATCAGTGATGATAGTAAAATAAATGTTGTTTGGATTATACTACTCAAAATCACTTTTAGATGAAAAATTACTAAAAGAGACCTCAATTTTATATACCTGCAAAATCATGATTTTTTTTTTTGTTCTTCTTTTTGTAGAGAATTTGAAAACCTTGTTTTGAACATTCAAATGGTTTTCCAAACATGTAAAAATAACAATACCTTCAGTTTCCTTCTTGTTACAATTTCCGATGTTCCATGTCCATAGTTGGTAACAGGCAAATCTGTGATGCCATTTAATAATGTAAAGGGAAATTATATAGGTCATTTAATAGGGAGTTAATAACAATCAAATTAAATCTTATCCCATTAAGAAAAGTCGGTTGCATGAACCAATCAATGCGTTATAGATCTTATCATAAAACAATAAAAAAATCTAATACAATCTACTCAAATTAATTAGTTCTAAATAATGCTTTAATGATTTATAGGAAGATGTTGTTTAATGCATGCATGCAATGTTTAGAAGTGTACTAATTAAAGTAACTAAGATATTATAAAATGCTAACAATATCATTGTCATGGATGAGTTCAAAGGCTTGTCAAAATGATACTAAAAAATACGCATTTTACTCTTCTCATTCAATCATCAAAATTGACTCAAATTCAGTACTAATTGTGAGAATCACCATATACAATGCTTGATAAGTGAATACTTGAACAATGTCAAATAAAATAAACCATGGGAATATAAATCTTCTCATCTAAAATTTTCATATATGATCTTTAATCAGTATGTGTAAACTTTTTATTAAGAATTGAAAAAAAAAAAAGAGATTTCGACAGAATAAGCACATAAAAGGATTTTATCTGAGTTGAAAATAAACAAAATGACATTGTAATATGAAATTTGATACAAGCACATAGGATATTTTGAAAAATCAAAATGTGCATGATTTATTTCACAAAAGGAACTTTGAAACTGAAGCCATTTCTCTAAGATTAGAGGGTTTATTAAGATTTGACACTTTATTTCTGGTTCATTATTTTTACCATTGCATGCATCCTATTTCTCCTCTATAGATGGAAAAAAATTGATCAAAGAAGAAAAAATCAACAATCAAAAGACTGAAAAGAGCATATTATTATTATTATTATTATTATTATTATTATTATTATTATTATTATTATTATTATTATTATTATTATTGCTTCAAAGATGATCATGAACCAAAGAGATTTCCACTATCATTTTCCCTTATTTTTTCCTTAAAAAATGCAATAAAAAAAAAAGTGATAATGGATAGAGATATACCGGAAAAGTTGGATCCACCATCGGAAGATAAGAAGTTAAGGAATGCTAAAGCGGCTGCCACAGCGAGCAAGAAGAACAATGGCCAAAACCCAGAAACCTTCATGATAGTGTTCAAATGATTATTACTATTACATGCAGAACTTGGTTTGGCTTTTCATGTAACTTATAGAGAGAAAGAAAGAATAATAATGGTGGAATTAAATAAGTTAGTTGTGGACACTTATTGAAGAAGAGGAGGGAGAATGCACCCTCTCTCTCATGTTTCTTATGAACATATATCATCATCATCATGTCATGCATGTGAAACAGAGGCATGTACATAGTTAAGAAGATAAGATCGGTGATGATGAATCTTCAATAACCCATGCATGCATCCCATAACATTTTGATCATATGTGTGTTTGCATTTTTCCTTTTTGAAAAATGTTAGATCAATAATATATATATATATATCTGACTTAACACTAACTAATTTTTGTATGTTTTACGCTAAATATATTGGACTCTGCATTATTTTTTGGTTTATAGTTTCGCAAAATTTTTAATTAAATTCTTATATTTTTTTTAATTGAGTTCTTGTACCAAATTTTTTTTAACTGGGTCCCTACTCTTTTTTTTTCTTTTATTTAGGTTCCTGTATCAATTCTTTTTTTTAATTGGGTCCCTATAAAATTAAGTCAATTACTACTAAAAGGGACTTAATTGAAAAAAAAATTGGTACAGAGACCCAATTAAAAAAAAATATAAAGACCTAATTAAAAATTTCACGAAACTATAGAAACCAACAGAATAATTAAACCTTATTTTTTTTCCTTTCAAGATTTTCAAATAGCCATTTTCTTTAACCTATTAATTATATCAGTATGTAAAATATTGATTTTTTTAGTTAAAAAACTTTAATTTCAAGATTTTGAGAAGTATTTTAAGAAAATTTTTAAATAGATTTTCTTTTCAATCCCAGTTAGAAGTAACACTCGTGATCAAAATTTACTTGTTAAAGTCACCAAAAAAAAATTTACTTGTTAAATTTAAAAATATTTGAAACTAATTCGTTGTATAGTAGTAATTAAAATAGTTAAAATTATCCATTTAACTCTTAAAATTTATAATATCATCATACTTAAGAATAGGCTAATTAATCTAATATGACTAATTATAAAAAATTTATTGAATAATAAAAATTTATTAATTTTTTAAAAATAAATTATTACGTGTACAGAAATTAAATTTTTCAATATTTATTTAAATAAATAAATAAATTAATTATTAAATCCACTCAAATTGATTAAAATTTATTAGAAGTTAAATTATTCAATTTAAAATTCTGTAAAAAATAATTTAAATATTTACTATTTATCTACTTAGTTAACGTGTAAAGGGAAATCAAGAGTAGTGGCAGAGCAGGGGCTCGCATTCCAGTGCTCCACTGTAATCTATCAACTGGTGCATTAAATTCTATTAACTCAAACATCAAATTATCATAAGAGCATTAATTCTTTCTATATTTTTTCACATCCTTTTATGATTCTATTAATGGAACACAATAAAAGCTCCAAGCAGCCCCTTTAATTAGTAATATTATTTTATTATTTTTATTCGTAATAATATTATAAAAATATAAATTTTTTAAAATTATGTAGATCTTAATATTATAAATTATAACAAAAAAAAAATTATAATATTAAATTATATTAAAAAACGTAAAAAACAAAAGTTTCTATCAACTACTAAAATTAGAATCTCTGTAGATTTTTACTTGTTCCCATTTCAAATTCTTGATCTTTGTTCCTATGTTTAACTCTTTTGTCCAGAGAGCATATTCTAATTCATAGTGTGAAATTTTAACAATAATTATTTGCAAATATTATCTACTGTGTGTTTGGATTAAAGTTTGCAAATAAGAGTTTGTATAAAATTAATTTTATAAATTTAATTTTGATAAAAAGTAAGTTGGTATTGATGTGATTTATATTTGGTAATTTTATATCAAAATAAATTATAATAAAATAAATTTTGTTTGGATTACATCATTCAAAATTACGTTTAGACAAAAATTACTAAAAAAGACATAAATTTATATTATTCAAAATTATATTATTTTAATATTTTTTATTATAATTTTTTTTGAAAAAAATTTAAATTTATGTGTTGAAATTTAGTATTCTTTTGATTATAATTTCTTAGTACTCTTCTTTAGTACTTTTTTTGTATTTAATTATTTCTTTCTAATAAAATTTATATTATAAAAATTAACAATAATAAATAAAATATATACTAATTTAAGAATACATAGTAAAAAATATACAAAGTCAAATAAAAAAATAAAGTTCTATAAAAAAATACGTATTAATAAAAATAATTAAAAAATTTATATGAACAATCAATACTAAAAATTCTATTAGAAAAATACAATAATATATATCAGTGAACATAAAAAAACTCTAAACAAAAATAGTCATACTATTAACAAGAAAAATAAATAAAAATTGATAAAAATTAAGATTTAATAAAAAGTATTGATAATAATATTAAAAAAATATTTGTTTGTAAAATATAGTCATGAAAAAAATCTATAGTTGTTTTTGGTATCTCTTATTATAAATGAGATTGAATGACAAAATTAATAGAATGTCAATTAATTTTTTAATTTATGAAGTAAACACAAAAGCTAAACGTAAAAGTTACAATTTATTGATTTTGGTAAACGACAGTTCAAACCCAAAATCATGTCCGCGTTTAGAAAAAAAATTGGCCAAATAAAAATTATAGTGTTCAACAAAGATTGAACGTGTTTACCAAATAACCTTATCGGAATAAAACAAGTAATGCAGTTCTGTTCTAATTAAGATTTTTCTTGTATATAATGGTTCTTTTCACACACACCTAACCAATCTTTTAAGAGTTGGTTGTGTCTTTCTCCTTTGGTAAATAAAATTGCTTTTACCTCTTTATAGTATAAAATGGTTTTCATCTAAACTTAGGTTCAGACTAGTTTATGGAAAGTTAATATGCTACCAATGCATTTTGAAATTTATTGCACAATGGAAAGTTGTTTTATACACGCAATATTGATAATTAATTAGAACCATTTTAGAGGGATACAGATAGATAAAAAAAAAAAGTAGTTTAGCTAATTTGTTTGTTAAAGATACATATTAATATTTTAAATTAATATTTTTTATTAAAAATACAAAAATTTAAAATTTTAATTAATTTATTTTGTATTTATTAAAAAAATATTTAAAATTATTTACTACTCCTATATTAGCTAAATCTTAAAAAAATATAAAATAGTAAATATAATGGATTATAAAAGCTAGATATTATAAAAGAGTTTAAAATGTTACAAAACTATTTTTAAGGTGTTTAGTTTCATATGTGAGGTTTTTTTTTAAGTATTAATCTCCTAAAACTCATAATATAGCTTTTTCATTAAAACTTGATATTTCGATAACATTTTGGTATAGTATTATATTTTTTTTGGTATAGTATTATATTGGATTATTAGCTCTTTACTACTGGGCTTTTGGAATGAGAGCATAGGCCTAGAAGCCCAAATAAGGCCCACAAAATGGGTCACAAAAAAAAGGCCCACAAAATGGTCTTATTCCTTTGGTGCTGATCGTTTTTTATTGCGCGCGCTAAACAACACAAATTCAAAGAAATGGCTCCAATTTACAGCTCTGTACGAAAAAAACCGACCTCATTTCGTTGTAAGATGAAACGAAATGAGGCTCCAATCCCAACAAGATAAAAGCTTCATCCGAGAGAAAGAGAGAGAGTGTGTGTGTGTCCTTCTTAGTTATGAAGTTACGTTTGAATCTTTGTGTAGCACTGTGGTTTCTTCCTTCTTTGTGGTTTCTGCGAATTTGAGCTCTTCGAAAGTTTCCATCGGCTCCTCGCATTATTACTCACACAGGTTAGTTGCGACTACTCACTCCATTCATGTTGCTATTGTCATTCCCCATTTTGATTTTCGCTCAACCTGGTTCGAGTTTTGCAACTGGGTATTATGCTCTCCAAGTGTTCGATGAATTTTTTTAGTGACACTTAGGCTCTTTTGCATATTAATCAAATATCTCTATATTAGATATGCTATTACTAGTATATCAATAGGCACGTTTTTTAAAAATAATAAATTTTGAAATTAGTTGAGATGAAATTTGTTTATAACTTAACTAAGGGGTCTTGGTTCATGTCTTGAAAATAGCCAAAAAAAAAAAATATTTTTTATGGATTATATATAATAAAAGGTATTTTAGTAAAACAAGTTGTGCACCAACTCAATAGATTATTATTTAGTGAATTTTTAAAAAAAATTACTTTTTTGTGCAAAACTAGTAGAAATGATTGAATTGCATTCTTCTATTAGGGCAGTTTGATAAAAGTTTCATGGATTTGTGGTTGGAATTTACTTCATCAAATTACTATAAAATCTGAAGCAGGCCTCATTCCCTCATTCAAGCCACACACAATCATCCAAAGTTGGAAAAGATCTCGAGTTACAGATGGCTTGCTCAGACATGTTTGTACTTGTTCATCCCAATGGATATATAAAAGACACTGTAGGTGGTGCAACCTTTCAAAGTTGGGATCCTTTTTTGATGAATGTTGATACTGATCATCAAGAATCTCTACTTGAGTTGAAGAATCTGATATTGGCGAACATGGGTGAACTTGGAAGAAAGAAGATATCTCATATGGCATATAAGTTGCATGGTATAATAGGTCCCCAATTATCTGACAGTCGGGTTATTTGGCTCACCTCTGACCAAGACATTCACTTGATGTTTGATTTTCATGTCTCAAATCGTGAGCTACGGTGCATAGAGCTGTACGTTAAAGTTGAAGACATGATTAGCTCAGCCAGTTTGAAAGCCAATCCGCAAGTTGTTCAATCGGACAAGATTGGTAGAGGACCAAAGAGAGTACAATCACCAGTGACATCCCCAAGTTTTGTGTTCCCCAATCGTGTTGAAAATGTAAAAGTTGATGGAAAAAGAACCAATGTTTGTGCAAGTCCAGGTGAGTTCTCTCTGTGATGAGCTGTTTATCAATCAATTCAGTTTTCAAGTGATTTGTCAATTTTGCATATATCAATTTGCTAAACCACATCCATAATACCATATCTTAGTAAGAGAGGGGAAAAGAAATCTAGGAAGAAAAACTCAAGAATGGAGTGAAATCCAGTTAAATAAAATATTGACAAATTTATATTTCAATTTACCAATATTTACTTTTTCTTTTGAAAAAATAAAATAAAATATATAATGTCCTCCTTTATTCAGCCTCTTTGGTGCTGACTGCTGAAGGGGAGTATTATGCTCTTAAATCTTAATCATCTGGCAAGGCCACTATCATGCTGTGTAAAATTTTGTTTACTATGCTACTATGCACAATGTAGCCAATAAAATATACTTTATTTTCCGACTTGAGTTTCTTTCTCCTATATTGCAGCTAACATGGCATCAAGAGGTGTTGCAGTGGACAAACTCTCCCTTCCATCCAAGACTGGGAATATTGGGGTTGCCTGCAGTGTCTTTCCACCTCCAACTTCAAAGAAGTCTGCATTTGTGGACATGGGTGCTGATCTAGGACTTGATCTAGGACTTTCACCTCTGCCAAAAATGCAAAAAATGGTGGATGGCAAAGGCAAGCCGGTTGAAAATGGTGTGCTGATCCCCGACATTGAGGAGTCCAATGTGTACTCCAAACCCTTTCAAACCCAAGATATGTGCCGCAACTTGGAGCCACCTATCAACTCCAAATCTCAGATGGTGCTAGAAGGCCGAATTAAGGAATTGGAGATCCGCCTTGAGTCAAAGGAAAATGAGAGAGCTGCCTTAGAGGAATTGAAGGTTACTTTAACCGCCAAGATTAGTAATCTGGAAAACAAGCTGAAGGAGGCTGATAAGGAGAAGAGGGCTCAGTTAAGGAAGGAGAAAACAGCATCAAAGGGGATAATTGAGCCGTTGGAGGCAGAGGTCAAACATCTGAGATGTTCCGTCCTTGAAGCAGATGAGAGAGCACACAAGAACATCATGGAGCAAGTGTGTCTTCTGGCTCCGGGTATTGACTTTTCGCGTGTTCACCCTGATAATCGAGTTGTCAATGGGGAGATTGTAAATCCTAAGAAGGATAGTGCACCCCAAGTTACCTATGTTATGGAATTTGGATGCAAACGTCCAACACATCCAATGTTGCGTCCATGAAGCAAAGGAGATATCACATGGTAACATCATGGAACAAGAATGGTAGTGAATCCCAAGTTCGTTTTGTTGGCAAGCACTCAGGTGCAATTGCATAGGCAAATTGCAAACACTTCATGCTACAATAGGATAGTTTCGTTTGTTATGTAAACTTTATTTTTGAAATTTTAAATATGACACTCACTGCAAGGTGTAAAATTAAAGTGACTATTACATATATTTTTTTGGTGTCTAACTCATTACATATATATTAGAATTAAATCAACTCTAATTTCATATATTGGTATGAATTTGTTTATTCATATATGAATAATTTTGTTAGAAAAAGACGGTAAAAAAGCGAATTGCTATGGTTATGAGTTTGACTATTTTTTTAGCTGTTTATATTAAACTAACTAGTTGTCATCCTTTTGCCACGGTGGTGTGTTTGTGACTATTTAAAAAGAATAATGTAATTGTGACTATTTAAAAAGAATAATATTACATTATGAGCAAATATTATTATTTTGTGTTAGTACTTAAATAACAATAAAATTTGTGTATACTTATTAAAATTTGCATATATAAATTAATAAAATTTATTTGTTGAAAACTATTGAATTATATGAGGTGAGATTTGAACAAAAAACTTTAGGGATGAAGAACAACTTAATTACTATTAGATCAAACTATTTCTTGTTGTATATTATGCTTTTCTTTTAAACATATTACATAACCATATATTATATTTCTTAATTAAAATATAATCTAAAATATTTAATTAACTATTATTTTCATAAAAGTATTTTATGATTAATAAAATATTTTTGTTTGTTTTTTATAGATGTTTAATAAAATTTATTACTTTTTAATAATTTTGTACATTAAAAAAATAATTTTAAAAAAGTAAATATAAAATAAAAAAATTAAATTAATATAAAAATAATATTTAATTGAATGTTTTAGATTATATATATTAATTAAATATAATATATTATTGTTAATATATTAAAAAAAATATAACAAGAAACAAAATTATTTTCCATCACTCAAGTTTTTGGTTCGAATTCTACTTCATGTAAAATTTTTAAATAGACACAATACTAGAAAAGTTATATGTATAATAATCAAGCAATTAATTCATAAATGAATTTGACAATGTTATATTTTACCAAACATTAAATGTAATATTACTTAAATTTCACAAAATCTCATAATAGGTAAGTGTAATTTTTTTCTTAAAAAATTACTGCTTCAAAAACAGAAGAAAAAAATTATATAAATTGGTGTTAAAAAAAAAAAAAAGGCCTTATTAGTGTAGAAAGAAAAGTCCTTCTACATGTATAGAAGACAGATGTCGTCTTCACAGCCATAAATTTTACCAAAGACAAGTACAATAATGATACGGCAGCCATCTTTAATGTTCAATTTAGGGGACAATTTTTGCAACATTCAATTGTAAAGAAATTGACATAAAATAATATTAAAGTAATGATTAATTAATTTCTTATTAGTCTTTAATATAAACAGGGCAATTTTAATATTTATATAATACATATATATAAGTCCGGTTTAATACGAATAGGCAGATCTTGATTTTCAAACGATTGAGCCTAACATATATAGAAGTGTTGCATGTTATATTTTTTGTCTATGTTAAAGTTATGATATTTATATTAATATTAGTGTAATTTGTACCCAAAAAAATAATATTGGCCTAATAAAAAAATACTATGATGGCTTTAGGATATCAAGAAATTCTAAAGGACATCGACATGAGTTTTGCAATATTAAATTTGCAATAAACTACAAGGTATCGAATAAATGAATAATAGTATAAATAGTTATTTTTGACACCTAAATATAAATAATTAGTTAATACAGTTAATGCTAATTAAATACAACTTCTAAATAACATACGAAAATAAATTTTACATTAACTTCTAAATTTTTTTATTAAATAAATTATTATATAAAAAATTATATATTTATTTTGGTGTTGCATAACACATGGAGTTAAATTTAGGAAAGATAATTGTTTTGGATAGCCTACTAAACTTGACTAAAAAATAAGTGGTTCAAGAGGTACTAGAAATATATGCAACATTTGATTTAAGAAGTATTATGATATGGATTTGACGTTTTTAAAATTATTTAGTCACTTAAAAAAAATGAGTTAATTTATACTATTAATTACCTTTAGATATACTATTATTTTAAAGTATCTTTTTTTAAAGAAAAAATAATCCTAATAAATCTTGCTATATATTCGTACATTAACAAAATTTACGTTTAAAAAGATAAATCTAAGTTAATATTAATATATAAAAGCCACACATTTAAGAAGTGCTATAGAAAATAGAAAAATAAAAAATTATATAAATTAAAAAATAAATTAATTTACTTATTCTAAATTATAATATGAAAAAATTTTAAAAGTTAAATTAATATTGTAACTATTATGGTGCTATTGGAGATCGATCACTATAAAAAACTTTTAATATAAAATTTTAATTTAAATGTTGAAAAAATAGTAAAAAAATTAATCTAATAAAAAGTTAAGTTAACAAATAAGATAAAAAAAAAACAATAAATTTGAGAAAAATTTATAAGTAAAAATTATATACTAAAATTTTAGTTAAGGCAATTGAATAATTATTAGTTAATTATTTTTAGTTATTTAATAATATTTTTTATTCATACAATTTTAAACGTTAATAGGATTAATTTTATTCTAATATTTTATGAAAAAATCATTAAATTATATTATAGTTTTATCTTAAAGTCATCAGAATATATTTTTTAAGATAAACATTTATATTGGACCCAATGCATAAAAGACCAACACCCATCTATCATATTAAACTCGGCCCACATATATAGTATACAAATATAAAATTTGTATTGATTATATTAAACACTAAAACCAAACATTAATTAACCATGGCTACAGTATTAAGGGTCAGTTTAACTAAATTTTTTTAAATAAGTTCTTTAAACTTAAAAAATAAGAATTTTTATTAATAACTTTTAAATAAATTATTTTTTATTTGGAAAGCTATTATAAAAGTTTTTGTTTTAAAATTGTGTATTAAGAATCCGTTTAAAAATTTTAGAAGTATTTTTTTTTAATTTTTGACTTATAAAAAATAGTAGTATTAATGTCTAATGCAATTTTTAAAATTAAATTGCAACTTTCTAAAAAATTATTTAAAAACTTATAGAAAAATTAAAAAAAATGACTTCTTTCATAATACTTCTATTTTTAAAAATAGAAGAAGTCACATTTTTTAATTTTTTTAAAAATTTTTAAATAATTTTTTAAAATATTAAAAATTTATTTAAAAAATTATACTAAATACTGTTAATGTAACTTTTTATAAATAAATAAAAAAAAAAGTAACTTTTGGAATTTACAAACGGATAATTCTTACTGCTAACTTCTGCATCAACTGAACCACTGCAGCAAATGTCTCCTTTGAGTACTTATCTTTTGTAAAAACTTTAACTAAGAAAGGGACATGTGTCTTCTACACATGTAGAAGATCTTTTCTTTCTACACACTAGCAATGTCCAAAAAAAAAAAGAGAAGGACAAAATGGTCAACCATTGCTTTGAAGCTGATCGTTTTGGTTAACACAAATTCAAAGAAATGGCTCCATTCTTATCTATGCCCGAAAGAAATCGAACAGATTTTCGCTGTTAGAGTAAACGAGATGGGATTCCAGTCCCAACAAAAAATAAAGCTTCATCCGGGAGAAAGAAAGAGTCCTTCTTAGTTATGAAGTTAGGTTTGAGGCTTCAGCAAAACTGAGCTGTTCGAAACTTTCCATCGATTCCTCACATGGTCATTCTCAAGATCAGTTACTATTATTATTGTTATTATTTTTTCCCATGTCGATTTTTGTTCAGCCTGATTTGAGTTTTCTGCAACTGGGTATTATGCTCTCCATGTGTTCGATGAATTTTCTGAATGACACTTAGGATCTTATGCATGTTACTGAAATCTCTCACCATTAGACAGGTTATTATTATTATTATTATTTAGTGAATAAAAAATTATTTACTTCATCAGGTCACTATATAATCTGAAGAAGAGCTCAGAGTGGCAAATGGATTTTTATTCGACCGTGTTCATACTTGTTCATCCCAATGGATATGTAGAAGACACTGTAGATGGACCCTTTCAAAGTTCGGAGCCTTTGTTGATGAGCATTCATCGTCAAAAGTCTCTGCTTGAGTTGAAGAATCTGATATTGAGGAATATGGGTGAACTTGAAAGGAAGCAGATATCTCGAATGGCGTATAGGTTGCATGTTAAAATTGGTCCGCAAGCATCCGACAGTCAGGTTTTTTGGCTCAAGTCTGATCAAGACATTCAGTTGATGTTTGGTTACCATGACTCAAATTCTGAGTTGCGGTGCATAGAGTTGTATGTTAAAGTTGAAGACACGATTAGTTCAGCCAGTTCAAAAGCCAATCCGCAAGTTGTTCAATCGGAGAATAATGTTGGTAGAGGAGCAAAGAGAGTAAAATCACCAGTGACATCCCCAAGTTTTGCGTTCCCCATCCTTTTTGAAAATTCAGAAGCTGTTGATGGAAACAGAAGCAACATTTGTGCAAGCCCAGGTGAGTTCTCTCATTGTTGAATTGTTTATCAATCATTCCAGTTGTCAAGTGTTTTGTCAATTTTGCATATAGCAATTTGCCAAACCACATCCATAATACCATATCTTAGTAAGAGAGGGAAAAAATCTAGGAAGAAAAACTCAAGAATGTAGTGAACTCCAGTTTAATTAGATTGTCTCACATAGAATGAAATAGCTAATATTTATGTTTCAATTTGTCGATATTTATTCTTTTTTTTTTTAAATAAAATATACAATGTCCTTTACTCAGCCTCTTTGGTGCTGACTGCTGAAGGGGAGTGTTAATTATGCTCTTAATAATCTGCCAAGGCCACTTTCCTATTGTTTAAAATTTTGATTACTGTGCTTACTATGCACAATGTAGCCAGTAAAATTTTGTGGGCACAGGTGCTGATCTAGGGCATCCACCTCCGCCAAAAATGCAAAAAATGGTGGATGGCAAAGGGAAGCCAGTTGAAAATGGTGTGCTGCTCCCCGCCATCGAGGAGTCTGATGTGTACTCGAAACACTTTCAAGCCCAAGGTGTGTGCCCCAACTTAGAGCCACCCATCACCTCCAACTCTCAGATGGTGCTAGAAGGCCGAGTTAAGGAATTGGAGATCCGCCTTGAGTCAAAAGAAAACGAGAGAGCTGCCTTGGAGGAATTGAAGGTTACTTTAACCGCCAAGATTAGTAATATGGAAAACAAGCTGAAAGAGGCTGATAAGGAGAAGTCGCAGTTAAGGGAGAAGGAAACAGCATCAAAAAGGAGAATTGAGCAGTTGGAGGAAGAGGTCAAACATCTGGGATGTTGCGTCCCTGAAGCAAAGGAGAGAGCACACAGGAACATCATGGAGCAAGTGCATCATCTGGCTCCGGGTATCGACTTTTCGCGTGTTCACCCTGATTATCGAGTTGTCAATGGGGAGATTGTAAATCCTAACAAGGATAGTGTAAATAATCCTCCTTTATCACAGGATGTTGCTTCTCATAATGTAAATAACCCTCCTTTGCCACAGCATGTTGCTTCTCAAATTGTAAATAATCCTCCTTTATCACAAAAGCAGTCTCAAGATGAACGCCACCTACCACACCCTGTACAAGCTTCTCTTCAAAATTCTCAGACAGTTGGAATTCAAAATTTGGGAAAAGATCCTGTTCCTAATAATGAGGTAGCCAAAACACTTAATCCCAGCAGCGAATCTCAGCAGTATGCAAAGTTGCAGCAAATAAGTAATCAACAGGCTACAGTCAATGAGCAGCCAGGAGGCCAAATTAATCGTCAAAAACAGGTACCATTTGGCATGTTTCTACCTATCTTGATACCTCAACTTCCCAAAGACCAAGCCATGCAACTTCAAACTCTATTTAGTAAATTGAAGGTGGGTTTCTCTAAATAATCTCACTACCTGGTCCTTTGGTAGTGGGAACCTTGTCTCTTTTCTTTGCTAAAGTCAGTTTTGTGTTGATAGGATATGATCAACTTAGGAACAGATATCCCATGCTACTCACTTTCTGTTTTGTGCATTTATTGTGTGTTATAGAAAGACGAAATAGCAAAAGACAGTTTTGTGCGGCTTATGAAAGGTATTGTAGGGGGCCAGATGCTTAGATTAGCAATGGCAAAAATACAAGCACAGGTAGGTTGAGAACAAGTTTAATTCTTGTTATGGATGAGTTTTACAGGTCCCATGAAATATATATGTTGATATCATGCTAAGATTCATTGTTCTATTCAGCTGTTACAGATGAGGCCCAACCAAGGACCTGTGGAGCAGCAGCACCCTGTTCGGATGCCCACTGTTGGCTTAGGTGCAAGGCCCAACCAAGGACCTGTGGAGCAGCAGCACCCTGTTCGGATGCCCACTGTTGGCTTAGGTGCCAGGCAATTAAATGATCCGCATGCTTTAGCTCCGCTTCATCAGTGAAGTATGAATGCTGCTGCAGACCAATCTCATATGACTTATTCAGCTGTCCAAACTATGGAGAACAATGCTAGAAAATCTCAAGAATGGAAACTCAGGGTTTGCAACCGAGCCAGTTGGCATATTGCAATTCCAACACTGTTAATCAGGAAGCAGAAAGATGATCTCTTCACATACAGAGGCAATAAGCAGCCACAGCAGCAGTATCTACATTTCCCATCAGCATATGGTAGTAGTGGTGGTAATTATAAGCCTTTTTCAAGGCCAACAAGTAGTACTGCTTCATCTATCAGACCACCACCATATGAGTCACATATGAATCAATTTCCGCCTCAAAGCACTTATCCAAATCACTTAGGTGGGACAACACAAGGCTTCATTGGTATGCCAAAACTTGAATGGTAGAACACTTCCAATGATCCCAAGTGTCTGCCAGGTGAATCTGTTGCTCTGTTAAACAATCCATCATCCCAACAAACTCCAAATGCATGGCAACCACCATCAAACAAAGATCAAAATTCAGGGCTATTGTCATCTGGTTATGTAAAAAAGGAACTTAGTGAATTACCCACTGAGCAGCGACTGGCAGAATATTTCTAAAATGCATGGATTGTGTTCTGGTAATTCTGCACAAATTGAACCAGGAGGTGCCAATCAAGGAACTATAAAGGACGAATTCTCAAGGGGCGTTCCAGCATCCAGAAGTATGGCACCTACAACATCTACTGGCCTTAACGTCACTCATTTCTGCTTCCCCTTCTGGAATGGGTCAACTAGTTCCTACTGTCTCGTTTGAGAGTGATATACTTGATCTTGACTAATGCAGTGGCTTAACTTTTGTGGATTAAATACTGTCCAATTATGATTGTTAATATGCGGTATGCACCTGATACCTGTAGTACCAACGCTATATTAAATGTATATGTACATAATATGTGTTCTCTTAGTGATGATATTCAGTAATTAAATTGTTGATAGCTATGGTTTTTTTTTTGCTGTCCTTATTCATATTTCAATCTTCTTGTAAGTCAGTTCTAAGAAAACAGTCATTTCTGCTTCCTCTTTTATGTTATTTTATTTTTGGTTGTTTATTGAGTTCTTTTTTATATGAAATTAAGTATCCACGAGAAGATTAAAACAATTGTGATTTTTCTCCCCATGGGGAAGGTACGCTTAATACAACATTGAAGAACAGGATGTGTTAAGGACAAGAAGTCTAGAATTAAAGATAACTTATTGTTTTCCCCACTAAAACCCTTTTGATCTTTGGTTGACCATGATATTTTAGTTGTTTGTTTGGTTTAGTGTCTTAGTGAGCTGTGACTTGGGGGAGACGGCATTCTCTCGAAGTGGCAACTTACGGTGGAGCAAGCCAGGCAGAAACACGAAGGAGGGACAGACATGTCATCTGGTTTTCAACCAGCTAAAGATGTAAATCACAAATCTTGAGCATCTGGAAAAAGTTCAAAGGATAATCACAAAGGGGATATAAAAGGTTCTACTACTTCTGCAACTTCAGGTGAGTTTTCTTTTAAACTCTTTATCTGTCATTTCGGTTGTCAAATAACTTAACCACAAGATGCAAGTCAATGTCAGGTATAGTATTCACAAAACTGACATCCCTAAAACTATTAAGTTGTAGATGAAAATGCGGCGTTGTCGTTGAATTATATTATCTTGCATGGAGGGTGATAATTTAACCAGGTTATTGCTGTTTGATTGTTTGTCCAGATATTTGTGCTTTTGACTCTTCCAGACAGAGGCTGGCAGAAAACATGGGAGAAATGATTCCTTCTGACTCAAACTAAAATGGCCGGAAGCATCTCTGTCAAGGATGTAATTGCTGTGCTCGAAAGATAACCACGGATGTCGAAATTGTCGCTCATTCATGGCTTGTATACTAAAAACATCAACATGATGTTTGTGAACTTCTAATATTAAATTATGAATAATTTATCATGTAAAATTGTGAAAGTTTTAATTTCTAACTATTATGAATAATTTATCATGTAAAATTGTGAAAATTTTAATTTTATTAAGTTAGAAATGATTGAATTTATATATTTAAAATTATATGTAATTTTTTTAATAATTTTAATTAATATTTAATTAAACTGGTTGAATTTCGGTCAAATTCTGATTGAATCCCAGTCGAACCAATAAACTATTAAATCAATGACTTTACCGGTTTATTGACCAATTCGGTTCTCGCAATCTTGATATTTATTTTACTCTTTGAAACTTAAAAGTGTTGATTTGAATTTTGATTTATTTAAAAAAAAATCTACTAAGTCTTATAATAATGTCACTCTCTTTGTTTTTTGGCAGGACTTTTGTTTCATATTAGTGTAATATTGATATAGATAATTAAATATTATTGTAACAGCTACATTTTTTAATTTGTGAATAATATGATGTCTGAAATTGGATCATAAATTAAAGTTAAATTAAATTAATAAACATCAATTAATTCATATAAATTAACTTTTACAACTTATGTATAAAAAATTATTCATTAAATTAATTATTTATATAATATAAATTAAAATATAGGGATAAGTACTTTTTTCGTTTCCAAGGTCTGGAGTCAAAATCGATTTCGTCCCTAGCTTTTTTTTTTTTGTTAAAATCATCTTCAATGTTTAAAAACGCTTTAAAATCGTCATTTTCTATTTTTTTGGACCAAATTATCCTCATCATCATCATTCTCCTCTTCACCACCACCACTCCCTCACCCTTCCGGTAACCCCCACCCCCCCACCCCCTCACCACTCACCCCTCACCCTCCACTCCTCACCGCCTCCCCTCACCGCCTCACCTCACCCCCCACCCCTCACTGCCTCCCCCTCACCCCCTCACCTCATCCCCCACCCTCACCGTAACCCCCCCTCACCTCACCCCCCACCCTCACCGTATCCCCTCACCTCCCTCACCGTAACTCCCCCCTCCCACCCCTCACCCCACTCGGTCATCATCATCATCATCATCATCATCAGATTTCATCAACAACAACAAATTTCATAAAAAATTTAGAAGTTTAAATTTTACCAACAACAAATTTTATCAACAACAACAAATTTCATCAAAAACCACAGAAGAAGAAGAAAAGAATAAGAAGCAGCAGAAGGCAGAAAGCAAAAACAGAAAAACAGAGGCGGCGGGGGGCTGGACGCAGGGGCGACGGCGGGCTGGACGCGGGGCGGCCACGAGGGGCTGGACGCGGGGCGGCGGCGTGGGGCTGGACGCGGGGCGGCGGCGTGGGCTGGACGCGGGGCGGCGTGGGGCTGGACGCGGGGCGGCGGCGGAGGGCTGGACACGGGGCGACTGCGGGTTGGGGGTGATGGAGTGAGGGTGGGGGTGGGTGTAGGAGGAAAGGAAAATTGTGTGGGGGGGGTGGAGGAGAGAAACGAAGAGATCTGATGGGGGGTGAGGGTGGGGTTTTTTTTTTTTAATTTTTATTAATAGTTAAAGGTAATTTGGTCAAAAAAAATAGAAAAGGACGATTTTAAAGTATTTTTAAACGTTGAGGATGATTTTAACAAAAAAAAAAAGGCTAGGGACGAAATCGATTTTGAGCCTAGACTTTGGGGACGAAAAAAGTACTTATCCCTAAAATATAAAATATATATGGTTAAAATTAAAAGAGTAAATTAAGATTCTCAATCATTATTTAGTTGATACGCTTTAAAAATTAAGAATTATATCGATTTGTGAACACAGCTTTAGAGACTAAAACAAAAAATAATTTTTTTTTCTCAAATTGTTATTTTTCATTATACATTTCTTTTAGTACAAAAAAAAGAACATATAAAAAAGATGACGTAAGTTGAAAAATCGTACTCGTTAACGCAAGAACGAACCGAGAGAATCCGTTAAACTCGAAAAATATTATAAACCGATTAAACTCAACAAAAGAAGGAGGTCGATGCCATGCTTTTGTATCTTCTCTGTGTGAACGCCACTGTTCAATACTTCGCGCGTTTTGGTGTTGGTTCTTGTTGAACGGGATTCTCACTTCTCTCCTTTGATCCTTTTTCCCCTTTTCTCTATTTTCCCCTTTCTTTTTCTTTTCCCTATTTGGTTGTTATCTTACTCGCTATTAATACCCTATTATTAATTATCCCCGTTTTGGTTGTTCTATTTTACTCTTCCTTTTTCTTTTTCTTTTTCTATTCGGTAGCTAATACCCTATTTTACCATTAATTATCCCCATTCATTTTCCCCTTTGTTGCGTTTTTCAACTGGGTAGCTGCCCTACAGGTGTTTGATGAATTTACCCAGTGAAACATAAATAGAGCGAGAGATTATACTGTATGTTCGAATAACTCTTAAACTTCTGTTGGGTAATCAGAGTTGGGATTGGAATTGCCATTGCCATGGATCCTTCTATTATGAAGCTCCTCGAAGATGACGAGGTTTTTCCCCGCTTTTTACCTATGGTTTTCTTTTGTTATTTATTTGTTTGGGGTGTTGCTGAACCACTATGTCTGGATGTGTACTTCACAGGATGAAACAATGCATTCAGGGGTGGATGTTGAAGCCTTCCAAGCTGCACTAAACAGAGACATAGGAGGATCTGCTTCCACTTCTGGTTCAGACCCAGGTACCCCAACTATGCTTTTTAATGTGTAATGTTTTTCTGAGTTGAAATAGTTAAATTCTCTCTGGTTTGTTTGTTTTTGATCGCTTGTTATGCCATTTGAATACACGGCTGCATAAACAGTGTTTAGACTTTAGACTATTGTTTATGAGCTTGTTTGGTCGAGATTTTGGTCAGATTGCAATCAAAATAATTGATTTTGAAAGAGTTGTTTTATGGTTGGGGATGGTGTTAGAAAAGTGAGTTTGGATTAATTATTCTGAGCGATAAAAGGAAAATCTATTATAAGGAGATAAATGTTTGACTATACTCTAGTGTTCATAAATGGGAAGGATCTACACAAATCCTTTAAAATCTGGCTGTAATGTAAGTGCTGTAATTTATCTAAGGGACAATGTATCCCCTAGCCAAAATGATGATGATGATGATGATGATGATGATGATGATAATGATGATGATTATTATTATTATTATTATTATTATTATTATTATTATCACGTACTTTTCCCCAAGGTGTTATTTCTGATTTTTGGTATCTAGAAACAATAGTAGAGGTACCACATTTAAAAGATCTCTTGAAGCGGAGATCAAGGAATGTAGTTGAACAAACTAAAAAGTTTCATCAACACAGTGGTAGTGGACAACATCTTTGAGAACTTAGATGATCTTAATTATTTAGCAGAATACAATCAAATAAATGTAGCACAATGACCTCTAACTCCAAGTATCAAATTTGACCAGTAGAGGTTGCAAAGCTTTGGTTGATATTTTCGCAAATGAAATATATTTTTCTAAATGAATTTCTGTACTAATATCTGTATTTTCAGATGTTAGTTTTCTTGTTTGTTTTTATTTTTCTTTTAATTGATTGTTGAGTCGTGTGATTTTTTATATTTGCTTGGTAATTTATGAATTGCATATGCTTTGTGCTTCTATACTCTCTGCAGTTTTGTCTCAAGGAAGCAACAGTACATTCACTCAGTCAATGCCACAGTGGCCAACTCCTAGCCATGAAAACCAAACCCAAGTTCAAAATCAAGAGCCTGAAACTGCACAGCAACGAGAGCAACCTTCATCTGAGGTGGAGCAAAAGCAACATGGATCTCTTGCTGAGCAAGTACAGCATGTTGCTTCCCAGGACGTAAATAATCCTCCTTTACCACAGCATGTTGCTTCCTCGGACGTAAATAATCCTCCTCTACCACAGCATGTTGGTTCTCAGAGTGTAAATAATCCTCCTTTGCCACAGCATGTTGGTTCCCAGAATGTAAATAATCCTCCTTTGCCGCAGCATGTTGCTTCTCAGACTGTAAGTAATCCTGCTTTATCACAAAAGCAGACTCAAGATGAAGGTCACCAACCACAGCCTGTACAAGCTTCTCTTCAAAATTCTCAGACAGTTGGAATTCAAAATTTGGGAAAAGATCCTGTTCCTAATAATGAGGTAGCCAAAACACTTAATCCCAGCAGCGAATCTCAGCAGTATGCGAAGTTGCAGCAAATAAGTAATCAACAGGCTACAGTCAATGAGCAGCCAGGAGGCCAAATTAATCGTCAAAAACAGGTACCATTTGGCATGTTGCTACCTATCTTGATACCTCAACTTCCCAAAGACCGAGCCATGCAACTTCAAACTCTATTTAGTAAATTGAAGGTGGGTTTCTCAAAATAATCTCACTATCTGGTCCTTTGGTAGTGGGAACCTTGTCTCTTTTCTTTGCTATAGTCAATTTTGTGTTGATAGGATATGATCAACTTAGGAACAGATATCCCATGCTACTCACTTTCTGTTTTGTGAATTTATTGTTTGTGTTATAGAAAGACGAAATAGCAAAAGACAGTTTTGTGCGGCTTATGAAAGGTATTGTAGGGGACCAGATGCTTAGATTAGCATTGAACAAAGTACAAGCTCAGCTACAAGCACAGGTAGGTTGAGAACAAGTTTAATATATATATATATATATCATGCCAAGATTCATTGTTCTTTTCTAATGTTATAGACGAGACCCAACCAAGGACCTGTGGGGCAGCAGCAACCTGTTCGGATGCCCACTGTTGGCTTAGGTGCAAGACAATTAAATGATCCCCATGCTTTAGCTCAGCTTCATCAGAGAAGTATGAATGCAGCTGCAGACCAATCTCGTATGACTTCTTCAGCTGTCCAAACTATGGAGAACAATGCTAGAAAATCTCAGGAATTGGATGCTAGAATGGAAACTCAGGGTTTGCAACCGAGCCAGTTGTCATCTTCCAATTCCATCAGTGTTAGTCAGGAAGCAGAAAGATCATCTGTTCATGTACACGGGCTTAATAAGCAGCCGCAGCCGCAGCCACAGCCTCAGCATCTACATTTCCCATCAGCATATGGCAGTAGTGGTGGTAATTATAGGCCTTTTTCAGGGCCAGCTAGTAGTTCTGCTTCATCTATCAGACCACCACCACATGAGTCACATATGAGTCAAATTCCACATCAAAGCACTGGTCCCAATCACTTAGGTGGGGCAACACAAGGCTTCATTGCTATGCCAAAACTTGAACAGCAGAACTCTTTGAATGATCCCAAGAGGCTGCCGGGTGGCTCTGTTGCTCTATTAAACAATCCGGCATCCCAGCAAACTCCAAATGCATGGCAACCACCATCAAACAAAGATCAAAGTTCAGGCTTCTTGTCATCTGGTTCTTATGTCAAAAAGGAACCTAGCGACATGCCCACTGAGCAGCAACATAGGCAGAATATTTCTAAAATCCATGCACTGCCTTCAGCTAATTCTGCACAAATCGAACAGGCAAGTGCCAATCAAGGAACTGTAAAGGATGAGTTCTCAAGGGGCCTTCCAGTATCCACAAGTATGGCACCTACAACATCTACTGGCTTGACATTACTCAATTCTGCTTCCCCTTCTGGAATGGCCCAACTAGATCCTAGTGTCTCAGTAAGTTTCCAAGTGATATACTTGATCTTGTCTAATATAGTGGCTAAAGTATTGTGGATCAAATATTGTCCAAATGTGATTGTTTTGATACATGGTATGCACCTGTCGTACAGTACCGATGTTTATATTAGATGTATATATACAAAATATTTGTTCTTTTATAGATGCATATTCAAGAGTTAAATTGTCTATAGCTTATGATTTATTTTCTGTCCTTATAACTTTATGAATCTTGTTGTAATTCAGTTTTAAGAAACAAGCATTTTTTTTTGTTTCTCCTTCCTCTTTTATTTTATTTTTTTTTATTCTTGGTAGTTTATTGAGGGTTTTTTGTTTTTGGTGGCATAGACCACAATGCTTTTAGTTTGGATTAGTATGCTGCAAACTTGGTTATTTTCATTAGTTACATGCTAGGAGTAGTGCTTTGAAACATTTTGATTATTTTACCCTATGCATTTATTGAGATGCCTCTGATGCTATTTATGTATTTAAGTTGCAGTGAAGAATAACAAGCATATAATGAAAAGCGTGCTTATTTTACCTTTCATGTCCTGCACTTTTTACCTTTAATTTTTTGAAACAATCTGCTATTGGGGCATAATATGAACTTCAAATTTGCTTTTCCAATTTCACTTTTTTGGGTAAATGCAAATTATCATTTTGTACGCACCCACTATTTAATAATATATTCAAACTTCATGCATAACTCTGACTCTTTGCCCCACTCTATTTTGTGTTTGATCAGTTAAGCACCCAGGTGCCATCAAACACTTCTGGAATTACTGTGAGGGCACCTGTGAAAAAGCCTTCTGTTGGCCAGAAGAAACCACTTGAAGCACTTGGTTCCTCACCTCCTCCTCCAAGGTGATCTGTCTTATTTGCCTGCAGCATGCTTCACTCTTGGAATTGTTCTTTCTTTTCTAAGTTCTAACTCATTTTGATGCATGCATCTTGTGCTCATATCCTCCAGTAAGAAGCAAAAGGGATCTGGGGGGGGATCCGTTGAACAAAGCATTGACCAGCTTAATGATGTCACTGCTGTTAGTGGAGTCGATTTGAGGGTACAATTCTGTGTTATGTTGAACTAAGCTTGATAGCTCAATGATAAGGGATGTCTACTCTCATTTCAAAATCTAAGGCCATTTTTTGCATCTTTTACAGGAAGAGGAAGAGCAGTTATTTTCAGGCCCCAAGGAGGACAGTCGGGTTTCAGAAGCAACTCGAAGAGCTGTGCAAGAAGAAGAGGAAAGGCTGATTTTGCAGAAAATTCCACTCCAGAAAAAATTGTTTGAGATTAGTAAGTGTCTTTTTCATATGTTATCTCCATATATTTTAATTTTTCCTTTTGAGCTTATCTGGATACAAACTAGCCACACCAGGCCTTACAGACAGTTGTTTTGTGTTATTACTGTCAGTGTTTAAGTATGGCTTGAAGGGTGTGAGCAATGATGTGGAGAGATGCTTGTCACTGGTGAGATTCAACCAAGATTTCAATTTTCATAACAGTAGGTTTGCATGTAATCTTACTTATTCAAACTGAGTTTTCAGTGTGTGGAGGAAAGAATGCGTGGACTGATAAGTAACCTGATTAGAATGTCAAAACAGGTTAGTTGTTCTCTACCTGCTTGCAGGAATATTCTCTCATAATTCAATAAAATTTCTTACTTTCAAGAATTTTCCTACCAGCGGGTTGATTTTGAGAAGACAAGACATCGGACTGTTGTCACCTCAGATGTTCAGCAGCAAATCATGACAATAAATAGGAAAGTAAGAGAGGAGTGGGAGAAAAGACAGGCAGAAGCAGAGAAGCTTCGGAAACAAAATGACGTGAGTATTTTGCACTTATCAGCATTTGAAACCTGTGCCTGTTTCTTAATTTCAGTCCATTTTAAAATATAGGGTGATGGTAATGCTGGAGCTGATGGTGACAAGGACAAGGACGAGGGTCGTAATAAATCATCAAAGGTTTTTTTTTTAATCCCATTCTTATATTTCTCCATTATCTACATGGAAACTCTTTTCATTAATATTTAGTAAGCTGCAGGTGAACAAGGAAGAGGATGACAAGATGAGGACAAATGCAGCAAATGTTGCTGCCCGTGCTGCTGTTGGGGGAGACGACATGCTCTCAAAGTGGCAACTTATGGCCGAGCAAGCCAGGCAGAAACGTGAAGGCGTGACGGACACGTCATCTGGTTCTCAACCAGCTAAAGATGCAAGTCGCAAATCTTCAGCATCTGGAAAAAGTACTAAGGATAATCACGAAGGGGATAAAAAAGGTTCTACTAATTTTGCAACTTCAGGTGAGTTTTCTTTTAAGCTGTTTTTTCTGTCATTTCAGTTGTCAAATAATTCAACCACAAGATGGATGTAAACTTTAGATATAGTATTCAGTATTCACCAAACTGACATCCATAAAACTATATCTTAAGTTGTGGATGAAAATGTGGCTTTGTTGTTGGATTGAACTCTAATAGAATTATATTATCTTGCATGGAATGTGATAACTAATCTTGTTTGATAGTCCATTAATTTTGTGGTTGAAATTGTTGTAGCAAACATTATTGCTGTTTGATTGTTTGTCCTATATTATTTTTAAATAATTCTGTTTGCTCTATTGACTCTTCCAAACAGGGGCTATCAGAAAACATGGGAGAAATAATTCCCTTTTGACTCAAACTAAGATTGCCCGAAGCATCTCTGTCAAGGATGTAATTGCTGTGCTCGAAAGAGAGCCACAGATGTCGAAATCGTCGCTCATTCATCGCTTGTACGAGAAGATTCATTCTGATGCTCAACCTGAGTGAAGTAGAATTACAGAGGGAGGTGATCTTGAACTTTTACCACTGATTTTCTTATCATCTTATGCTTACCAGCAGAAATCAAAAGGTCTCCTCAAAGGTGTGTTTAATTTTGCATATTTATCAGTACTAATTTGGATTTTAGAGCAGTTAAACATAAGTTTGGCATCCATCCTCTTGGCTTGGTCTCTGGGAAAAGAATGTTAAAAGAAAAATATATTTTGGTTAGGAGTTATAGTATTTTGATATATGAAGTAATTTATGTGTTTATTTTAAAAATGAGTTTGTCAATATTAAACAAGTAATCTGAATTTCAAGTTTCAACACAATTAAACACGCAATGTAACTTGTTTTCTTGAGAATATTCAACTTGTTCTTTTCTTCACGGGAGCTCCTACGCATTACGTATTTGTTTCACCCTTTATGTAACGGCCGCTATGGATGACCTTTTTGGGGCATTTTATATGAACTCCATACTCCTTTTAAGATTGAGAAAAGAAAAGTATCTGTTTAGAATTTTAGATAATATTAATCTTGGGTAATGCTAGGTAAACAAAAAAAAAACAGCCAAAATTTGTTTTATTTAGTATTAATTAATTGTCGCAACAATTAATGAATGCTAAATAAGGTAAGTTATGACTGTTTTTGGCTGATTTTCTTTGGTTACCAAATATTTTCGATTAATCTTTGACTATTTTTTTTTTCTAAAAGTAAAGCAAAATCAAAGTGAAACGAATATTATGCTTAACACAATTCAATTTTTCGTTATTAATGCATATATAATCATCAACAATATGGAATAATTCATGAAGGCAGCAAACATACCAAACCAGGATGTTTATTTGCTTAATATAAATGTTGGACCACAACCTAAAAACATATATAAAACATGGAATAAAATAAAATTCATACATGAGCTAGTATGCAACATTGGTCAGATAAGGATGATGAGTGTGTCAACCTGGTCCTTCACCCATTTTTCCGCCACAATGGGACCACGCTCCTAACACAGCACACCTTTTCCAAACTCAAAAAGTTACAAAATACAAAATTATAGTAACTTTATGTATAAAAAAACTCCAAACTTATTTCTCATGATAATGAATTAATGATATAAAATCCTTTTTAAAAGGATTTATTGCCAAAAGTAAATTTTCAACAATCGTATGATTAATCAAATAACAAATAGTGATGACTAAAATCAATGATAATAATTTCCTTCACTGTCATAATGATATAATAAATCTCTTTTATAGTGTCAACTTATTTTAATTAAATTATTTTTAAATTGCTGAGTATTTAAAAAGTTCACTTATTCTATACATGTGAAAATACTATATTTTTATAATTCATAAAAATTATATTTCACTATTTTATAAGATTTGAAATTTAACCTCTTTTTTTACTATATAAAATATCTATTTGAATAATACTACACATCTAAATTTTTTTAACCAAATCCAACTAGTTGGTTTAACATAACAAAAATCAGTTATAGTTAGCATTATTTTAAGTCTTGTTATTTAACTTAATTAAACTTGGTTCATAAAAAGATTTAGATGCGTAAGATTATCTTATTTATTTTAACTAATTTCGAATGAGTACTGCTAGGGAGCTCCTGGGCCACTTATCCAAAAAGCTTACTCTTGACCTTTCGAATATAAAATTCTAATACCATGTTATGAAACCACTCATCCCAAAAGTATAACCTGATAGAACAATGTAACACTAATGGTCATATCTCTGATAATTTCTAAACCTCTATTATACACATTATACGCTTAGGCCATTAACTCCCTATACTTTCTCATTTCGAATTAGTTATCGCTACACATTGTACTAGAATATATTAATACACTAGTTATAGTAAAAACAATATTATTAATGAAAACAACATCAAAATGAAAATAAATAAATAAATAAAAATGTATCCCATTATTAGAAGGGGGAAGACAGGCAAAGCATAAAGTTGAAAAAAACCGCAGAATATGCTTTTCTCTGCTCATCAAATTATCCTTTTCCTCTCTTCCTTCACCGCTTTTCTTCCTTTCTTCTTCTTCTTCTTCTTCCAAACATTCTCTCTCTAATCACACTTTCTTATTCTAATCCCTATTCTTAACCTCTTACTTCTCCATTATCATCGATCAAAATTCAGCGTAAACTTGTTCGTTTGTTAGTTAGTTAGTTATGGAGCTTGTAACTGCAAGCGATCTTTTTGTAACCGCTTCCTTAGCGCTGCTTCTCTCTCTTCTTGTTGCCAAGCTTGTTTCCATGGCCATGGCTTCTGATCCTAACACTCACAATTCACATCATCGACAACAACAACAAACCCTTGTGACTCTGCAGCAGGAACGGTTAACGGTTCAGAAGCCTCATAGTGAGAGAAAGGTGGAGTTTCTGAGTCCAATTCAGATTTCGACTGTCGAAACAGCTCGGAACAGGGAAGAAGAGTCTAAGGTTGAAATTGAGTCCAGAGTTGTTGATTTTGAAGTTGAAGCCTTATCAACCATTGCTGAGTTGAGCGAGGAACACGTGGCGGCGGAGGCGGCAGAAGAAGAAGAAGGAGAGGTCATTGAGACCAATGGCGACAGTGAAGAATTTGATCCTCGTGAAGCAGTTGAGGATTCTATGGAACAGAGTAAAACAGAACCAGTGGAGGATTTTGAAGAACAGAAAGAAACAGAACCTGTGAAAGATTCTGAAGAGCAAAGAGGAACAGAGGATTGTGAGGAGCAGAGAGAAGAAGAATGCTTGCAAGTTTGTGAAGAACAGAGAGAAACAGAGTGTTGTGAAGAAAAGAAAGGTTGTTCCGAAGATTGTGAAGAACAGAGGAAAACAGAGGGAATCACGGTTGAACCGTTCAACGATGAAGACGACCATGATGATGATGGTTGGGAAGGGATTGAAAGGAGTGAATTGGAGAAGGAGTTCATATCGGCTTCCGAATTCGTGGTTGGTGGAGGTGGTAATGGTTTAGGAAGTGATGTGCTAATGGAGTTGTATGGTCTTCACAAAATTGCAACAGAGGGTCCTTGTCATGAACCTCAACCAATGCCTCTCAAGCTCAATGCACGTGCAAAGTGGTATCAATTTTAATTTAATAAAAAACTTTCTCCCTAACTATTGCACTTGTTTGGAATGTATGAGTGTTTGGTTGGTTTGTTAGTTTGATTTGCCTAACTTGCATTGCCTTGCTTTGTTTGGTTACTCCATGTGGGATGATTTTGTTTTGCTTTTAATTAGAGTTGCATTTGCAAAGTGTATACTGTCCTTCTCTAAAATGGATCATTGCCAAACGTTTCATAAATATGTTGGCTTTATTTAGATGGAGATCTAAGCAATTTTTAGAAGTTTACATGACACCTTCATCCACTATTATTTTTGAATAAGCGCATTAGCACTTGATTCAAGAAGTGACATAATAAGGTTATAGGTTGGAATCTGTGGGTGAGGTTAGAAAATGTTATTGGCTTAATCATAGCTGCTTAACTTAGTAGAATGTCCCCCTTAAAATTTCTTTAGGTACAATCTCCTTTAGCCTTTTAAGGGTTAAGTAGTGCTGTTGTAAGAAAGTAATCAACTGGGGGAGTGAACCAAAAATTGGGCAAATTATAAGGGAATATCTAAAAGTGACTCCTAGATTATACAAGAGGAAATAAAGTTGTTTCACAGGATTTGGCTCCTTCGAGAATAAAGTGCAGCTCCTGAACCATTGATAAGAAAATCAACAGTTTTAGATTATATGAGTAGTTATAAATGTATTTTTTTTATCTTATTAAATCAGAAAACTGTTGATTTTCTCATCCATGATTCAAATAGTATAATTTATCTCTAAAGCACACCATGCATTTAGCGGAGCCAAATCCATGTTTAGAACACTCAAGCCAGGCAAATGAACATAAAATGAACACGTAAAAGGCCGTGCTGTACAAGTTACACGGTGTAGCTTGATTGCTAGTTATAATAACAGGGTTGAGAGCTGCTTTGTATGAGTAATCGAAAGTAGTGATTACATTGTGCAAGGAATGCTTGGCAAAAGCTGGGAAACATGACTCCGGATGCTGCAATGGAGAAGTATATCAGCGTTCTTTCGGATAAAGCTCTCGGGTGGATCAAAGATACTTCGGATGTGAGTTTGTGCTGTTAAGGCAAATTTTTCTTAAGAGTTATCTTTAGTGAAGTGACATCATGAACATTAGAGAACTTGATGTTAACTATTTATAACAGGGAACGATTGAACTTGAACCAAAAGGGTCAGAGGTTTCTGAGTTTGCTGTTCCTGAATCGAGCACATCTTTGTCTCATCCACAAATGACCATAAATGAAAGGTACTCAATAGTATACAGTCCATTTATACAGTGTCAACAAAAGATGCTTAATTTCTAAGTACTTTGGTTATCACACTAACATCCAATCAAGTGGTGCCACCTAAACAAAAATGGTTTCTTTTGAGGTAGCAGAAGTCAGCTGTTTTTGTCTACATGGTTGCATCGGATTGGATATCATATCAATGTAGAAGAGTATTTTAAAGAAGTCTCGAAATGAAAAAAGAAAAAGAAAGCTCAAATTGATCCTGGAAAGATATATGAGATGTCAAATTAGTTCTCCACTTTGGATTGAGTTAGTCCTTCTTTGATAAAATAATCATCAATTTACGATCAAAATCATGTTTGGTTATAAGTTGGAGAAAGAGAACTAGATGTTTATTATAAACATTGATGAACTAAATTGATGGCCAAATCTTAGGAGGACTATATTACTATTGTCTATACCTCTAATTAGAGTATGTGTTATTACAGGGAACTTGAACAAGAATCTGGTGCCCAAGATCATAGCACACCTGCAGAGACAGAGAAGAACAATGTAAGTTTGTAAAACCATTAGATATTAACTTATTTCGGAAGATATTATTTAATGATTGAATCCTAATTAAGATCTCTGGTGGTGTTGTTCAGTCTTAATAAGTAGCTAAGCTAAGAGATTGCACTATAGAAAAGCATGCTACGAAATTGTTATAAGGAACTTTAACATTGGGAAACATATCATTAATCTTGTAAATTTGGGATTGTTCTCTAGAGCAATCATTCTACCTTTGTTTGATTTAATTATATCAGTTTCCAACTCTTCTAACATTCCTTGATATGAAATTATGTGACACTCCGTTTCTTTGTAATTTATAAGATGTATTTTATAAACATAACTTTAGGAAAAATCAAAGTTACCCAATGAAAATTTATATCTATTGGACTGCTTAACGCTCTCAATCTTCATAACTAAATTAAAAACATCAACATAAGACAAAGCAGGTATGTCTGCATTTGAAAATAAATTTGATGTTCCTGTTTAAGAATTTTCCATTCTATATTAATCATCTTTTACCTGATTTCATGCATAGATTTATTTCAGCAACTAGAATTCTCAAGTATATATGCAAGCTAGCTTAGCATGGAAATTTTCAGGTTAAGAAATGATGGAACCTTTCTGCTCAAATCTCATGCCATATGGCATTTTCCAACATTTATCTCTGCAAAACGAAGACTGATTCCAAGATTGGAAGTTTGTTTTGAAGTGATGCAAGATTCTTGGGGTGTTTGCTTTCTCATTTGTTCCTTAAGGCGTGTGCTGAAAATGAAGTATTGTTAAATTGGAAGTGTTAATACACATTGTAAATAAATAAATGCATGTATATATGAATTAGTAGTATATCATCTCAGTCCTATGGCAATTACACGTAAATAGTATGCTCCTTATTGCAATAACTAAGGTTGACCAATTCAGTTTAATTTAATTAAGGTGCCTATTCCTATTCTACCTTTGTTTAAATTTTTCATTAATTAATGTGAAATATCCAGCTTCAAAACAAGTGTTACATTTACTCTTATGATTTTCAATTTTTATGTGAAATGAAAATTACCAAAACAAGGTGAAATTAATTCTACCAAATACTGTTGTAATATTACTAGCGATCTGGTACAAAGTGTGCCAAATTCTTACGTATGTTTTTTATCTTCTCGCAATATGTAATGTAATACATTTTTTCGACATGTTCAAATTTCAAGGTATTTATATTGAAGTGATTAACTGGCATCTCAATGAAATTTTTTTAACAATAAGATAACTTTTTAATTAAAACTGTTTATTGAAGGTCATTTTTTTTAGGGCTGTCTTATATGTTGTTTTAGGATTGCATATATATATATATACAAGGTTATTCCATTTTTCTTTTTAATTAATGATTTAAATTATCAGTATCTACATTTTTAATATTCTCATGATATGGAATAATTTTTTTTATAATAAGATAATTTTTATAGATTTATCTTGTTTGTTTGTAGCTACTATAAATACTGATATAAATCAACTGCTCTTGCTGCCAACAACAAGAAGGTTTATTAATTAAAGAGGATTTTCAATGTATAAAAGTATCTTAATGGTTTTGTTTTTAAATTAGCCTGATTATTTTTGTATATATATTAATTAAAAACAAAAAAATACTTTCTTGAAAGAATGAAAATAGAAATGAAGTTGCTTTTTTTTTTTTCCACATAATATAGATCACGTACAACTGAATTTATTGGCAATTACAGAAATTTATAGAATCAATCTTACTAGATTTCAATATATTATCAATCAACATTAACACATCTTTCGGCTCAAGTGGTAATAAGTCTATTTACTCTAACTCACAGCAATAGGTTTATTCTTATTAGAATAATGATACACATTCAAATTTTTTTATTAACTAAGTCTAATTAAATTAGTCTGATATAACAAAAATCAGTTATGATTAGTATTATTCTAAGTCTTATTGTTTAATTTAGTTAAATTTAGTTCATAAAAAGATTTAAATGTGTAGCATTACTCTTATTTTTATTTTCTTGTAAAAATTGGGTGTTTTCACATTAATAATAAATTTATTTTTTTCTAATCTATTTTTAATCAATAGAATTTCTTCCAAATCAAATAATAAGCTGAGCAGAAAGATGATCACGATGCATTCAAATAATAGTCTTCACTGTGCATGAGTGCTCTGTATCTACTTTAATAATAGATAATAGATGTTCCATATGTTTATTTTCTATCTCATGAATTACTTAAGCAACATCGTTGTTAACCTAATTGAAATCTCATGGATCAAATATCAATTGAAGATAACTAAGTTGGGTTGGTCGAGTGGTCAGTTTACTCGTCTGCTTAACCAAGTGTTAGGGGTTCGAATCACGCCTTGTGCATGCGGGCAAAGGAGAGAGTAAAAAGGAAAGAGAGGAAAAAGAGAGGAAGTGAACATTGAGTTACCAATTGTTGACTGATTTTTTAATTAATTGATTGAATTAATATTAGCTCCCCATATTTTTATATATATGTAATGTTAGAGAGATAATATCTAAAATTATCTTGTATTATATAATATCCATAATTTATATAAAATTATACAATTATTTTAGACGGTTTGAGTTGATTTTTTTTAATTGTTTTTCACACGTTATTGCTTTTATATAAACATATATCATATAAATGAAATAAACTACGGAGAAAAACTGAAATTTTAACGGGATAATAATATGCTTATGCATCTATTTTATGTCCTCTATTTCTTTCATGTTTTTTGGGTTGTCAAAAAGTTGACAATAACGTTTTATTTATTTATTTAATGTTTGGATGCTGAAAACAACCAATTCTATGTAACAATATATAAAAGGTGCATAAAAATGTCTTCGTTTTTCCTTTTGTAACGTTGTCCTTGTCTCAAAACCCTTATTTCATGAATTATTGGTTCTCAATGCAACTTTGTTGGGGTAACCCTTGATTTATTACGTGGTTGCTATAAACGGTAGCTTCAATATATTCATATGCAAATCATATGAATAATTAATTGAGTATAGTTGTTGATATATTATAATCTATACAGTTAGCTTTGTAGGTTATTATAGGTTGTCAATTTTATTAAGGAGGTCCATGAACATGAGGAAAAGTCATTATTATTATTCAACATGAATCGACTTTTATTGACAAAATATTTTTGTCCATATTTCTGGTCTCTCATCTGTGAATGTGACTTATCAGCTACCCTATATAATTTGAGTTTATTTATGTATAGACTGTGAATTATATGGATGATCAAACTCTCAATTCTTTTTAACAATTGAAGGAGTAAAATGTGATCTCTCACCATTAGTTTTATAAGTAAGAACAAGAATAAATATGAGAGAAAAAACAATGAAAAATTAAAAATTACACTTTACACTCTTAATTTTTTTAACAATTGAAAAGATCCATTCCCATCAAATAAATGTTTTACGATTCTAGTAATAATCACTAGGACCTAGGGGTATTTATGAGCCTGTCCAAAATTTATTTTGTATGAGAATAAGAGAAGTTTAGTTTTAATAGATTGATAGTATAAAGAGTTTATTTGATGATTGAATCAAATTTATGTTTTTAAATATTTTTTAAGTAATAAATTAAAAAAATAGTTATTTTTATTAATATTTTTTTGTAGTTCACGGTATTTTTCTTGTCGATCGACGGGACAAAGACTAATCCGTCGTAGATCTCCGATACTTATTTAAGTGGACGAATCAGCTGACTATTCGACCAATCTAAGTTAGTTTTACTTTTACTGATGTGTTAATACACGATTAGATATCTGCCTTGTAAAAATTAAATTTTAATTGAAATATGAAATTATTGATGTGTTAATACACGATTAGATATCTTAGATTGTTGTATATATAAGGAGGGATTTGAATCTCCGATACTTGTTTAAGCGGACGAGTGAACTGACCATTCTATCAATTTAAGTTAGTTTTATTTTTACTGATATGTTAATACAGGATTGGATATCTGCCTTGTGAAAATTAAATTTTAATTGAAATATGAAATTTTTCGAATTTTTTTTTTATAATCTCTAACTGAATGTAATTCCTAAATTAGTGGCTTGCGTAGAGATTCCATATTGGCTATGACATTTAACTAATTTTCTTGAGGGTTCCATATATAGCTTAGAAACCACAAAGAAAATATCAGATTCCATAATAATCAAGTAGGAATAATCATACGTAATTCTTACATCAAATTATACTGGCTATAATGATTTTTTTTTAATAAACTATATATATGAAGTGGTCAATAGTATCATTGTAAATATGATACATAATAAAATTCTATGACATCGATGAATTTATATAGTCGACTCCATTTAGTGAGATAAAAATTTGTTATTGTTGACTTAATAATTTAACTACAAAATTCTTAGATGATTACTTACTAATAGATCTCACACAATAATCAAGGAAATTAAACTCAAATTCTTTTGTTTATGGACTCCATGATCACATGCGTCATACTCCATTAACCCTTTTCATAACATAATGATGATTAAGGCCCCGGAAACTGCGATTTGTATAATTGTGACTATATATATGAATATTCATAATGATATGATATATCACTTTATTAATTGGGTTCTCACTGTGATCTGGGACCAATGTATCTTCCATAAGATTAAATGTTCAACCAAATTAATGGCTAAAAAAGAAGCTAGCGCTTTAAAAATCGAATTAAACTGTCCAATTACATTGAATAGACTGCAAAATAAAAAGCTTTTAGTTTAAATATTCTTTATTTCAATTAGAGAGAACACTGAATTCGGTCTCTAACCGTTACTTCAAAAAATAAAACGTTCTTTAACCCAAAAAAAAAAAAAAAAAAAAAAAAACTCAATTTCGTTATTGTCCCTTAGGCTACATTTGTTTTCAAAGACAGAATATTGAGAGACATGGATATAGATATTGTGTTCAGAGACATTAAATTAGTGTATTTTGTATCAATCCTGATAAAAAGGACAGAAACACTAACAAGAGACACTACTTATTTTTTATTTTTTTATTATTTTTGTTAATTTTTTATAATTATATTTTTTATTATTATATTTTTCTTCTCAAATTTTTTAAATGAAAAAAATAAGAATAAATTATATTTTCATAATTTGTTTTAATTTATCACCAAATAGAATATAAGAACACAAAATTTTATGTGTCCTTATTCTTTGTGTCTTGTTATCAGTATCTTATCTTGTCCTCTTTTCAGAAATAAACACAACCTTAACATTTTGGAATAATGTGATCTCTCTATCATTTTTATGGTTAATTTCTAAGAAAAATTATTTAGGTGATATGTTTGAGTAATGAGCTGGCATATTAAAAGTTATGTTGTCGGTTAAATTGGTTAAGAATCTTTTTGTTCCTAAATTTAAATTGTTCATAAACTTATTTGTTTTTATTCATTTAGACAAAACGATGTCGTTTTGACGTTAAATGGGTCGAGAATTTATTTATTTTAAAAAAATAATATAATAATTTTTAAAGTTAACTTTTTGTTACTATAATATTCATTATATTAATGTTTTTTTCGGTAAATTATTGAATGTATAATATAATAATATATATAAATTAATTAATAAACTATTTAAATTTAAAAATATTATTTATTATAAAAAATAATTTCCAATATATTTTTTAAATATATGAATAAAAAATTATGCAATTAAAAACAAAAAATATTAATAAAAATTGAAATATAATTTATAAATTATTAGTGGACACATTAATATATTTTTTGACATACGTGGCATATATAATAATTTATTATTATAATATTTATATTATTAGGCTTTGATTGACACAAATCTTTTTGAGTAATGACATACTGAATTTCTCATTTACTAGTATTAAATAAAATAAAACACACACACACACACATATATATATATATATATATATATATAATCTATTAATACTATATATTATTATAAGATCAGAGATACATGGAAGATGTAACATTATAAGAAATGATATAGATTAATTAAATTTTTTGTACATTGAAATTCAATTATCTATATAGTAATAACTAATAAATTAGGAGTTATAACTTATAAAGAACTTTAAATATTGTTTGTATGTATAGCAATATATAATAATTAATTAGATTGAAATATTTGTAAATTTATATATGTAAAATAATAGTATTGTTAAAAATTAACTAACCTTTATAAAACATCTGCTACTTATCGTTGTTGACTTGATGTCACTCTTCATGGTTCTTTATGATGTAATTTTAGCAATTTTTTTTAATAGATTTAAATATTTTTATAAAAAAAAAAATTACTATTGCTTGAATATTAAAAATGTTACTTATTGACGGTCTAATAATCCATTCATGTATTTAGTAGCTACTAGTAATATATTATAGATATTATTTTTAAAATTATATTATTAATTTATTAATTGTATTTTAATTTTCACTAATATTTTTTGTTCTTAATTGCATAATTTTTTTATTTATAAATTTAAAAAGTATACTTAGTTTTATAATAAATAATATTTTTAAATTTGAATAATTTATTGATTAGTTTATACTTATTATACCATACATTCAATAATTTATTAAAAAAAATATTAATATAATGAATATCATAGCAATAAAAAATTAATTTTTAAAAAATTATATCAATTTTTTTTAAAACAAATATATTCTTAACAAACAGGTCCTTGACCAATTTAACGTCAATACGACATCGTTTTGTCTGAATAAATAAAGATAAATAAATTCTCGACTAATTTAAAGTTAAGCACAAATAAATCTCTAACTAATTTGACAATAACAATATAACACTTAACATGCTAAGTCATCACACAAATGTGTCACCTAAACAATTTTTGTTATAAATTAACTTGCAGAAATAACAAAGAATCGTAGTTCTCTATGAATTTTATTAATAAATATTGATGAAATACATTAACCGCAAGTTAACCAACAATAATAACATTGACCAAGTTAACCGCAAGCAATACATTAACCAGAAAAGGAAGCTAAGGTTATTAGTAATTAACACAAAAAATTAATAAAAATGTAGTTAGCATTAATGAGTGGTAGGTCCAAAATCCAGCTATTTGCCAGAATAAAGGAAAACAGAAGAAACAAGTTTACAAGTTGGAGATAGAAGCTGTCACTCAAACATCTTCCACACACTCCATGATTAAATGATTTTCTCGCTTTGTCTATTCAGCAAACCCCCCTTTTTTCTTATCTACAACCTCACCTTTAATTTTATATATATACACCAGAACCATAACTATCATCAACGATAATCTGTTTATTAACTTAATTAATTATATTCCTACCTTCATTGTTAAGGAATATTTTTCTTTATAGTTACTTTCCTGAAATATTCTATTTATGGACCCTTATTTTTCAATATATATACATATTATTTTTAGGAGACCACTTTAATAAAGACATTAAAAATGTATTTTTTTAAAGACGTTCATACATGTCATTTTATTATTGGACATCTTTATTAAATCGGTCAATAATTTATTTTTTAATAAACCAGAACAAAATCGGTTTATTATAGTAACAATAATAAACCCAATTGTCTGTATTATAATTATTAGACCCGATTTGATCCAATCGAATTATACCATCTAAACCGAATATCTTTAAATTTTTTTATGAAAAGACAATTATATCCTTGACTTTTAATTTTTCAGACATTTAAATTCCTACAAATTTAAAAATACAATTAAATCCCTAGAAAAAATTTGGATTTATTGTTATTGTTATAAAAAATCGATTTTATTCTAATTTATTAAGAAATTCAAAAATAATTGGTTTATTAATACGTCCAATAATAATTCGACACGTAAAGGTCTTTACAAAAAGACGTTTTACGCGTTTTTATGCTAGCATTCCCTTATTTTTATCTGTAAAATAAGCTGATTTGGATCAAATTAAATAGTGATTCGTTATATGGCATTCATACAAAAAAATGAAAACAAATAAAAAAAAGCCTTGAGTTTGAGTTTTTTAAATGAAATAAAAACTAATTAATAAGAATACATGTTCATCATAATAAATAAAACATAGTAGTAGATTTAGGGTTTAAATTTGATGGACTCACATATCTATATAGTATGATATCATAATAATAAGACACTTTATGTCATTTTCTCCACTTATATTGATATATGTATTAGTTCTAGGTAACCTTTTTTTTTTTTGTATAAATTAGATATAAATTTTGAGGTGGAAACTCAGATGCAATCGACTACTTCACTTGAAGTTAGTCGTTAGATGAAAATTTAATCAAATCAATCAAGTCATTTAACTTCTCTCAACTATCAACTTTACGTGAAGTCGACTACACTTGAGTTTTCACCAAATTTTGATTAGCACCTTATATTGAAGCACGTCCATAATAAAATTGATAGCTTATTCTGCTTGAGAAAGCTTCTTTCATTTAGGTAGTGTTTGTTTTGAGGTACTGAGACAGAGACTGAGAGACTGAGACTCAGTATCGTGTTTGTTAGTTCAGAAACTGGTACTAAAATTTCTGTCTCTGTCTCTAAAATTTCAGTATTTCAGTACCTCCAAAAAGTAGGGACACAGGGGACTGAAATTTTTAGAGATGGAGACTGAAACTTTAATAACATTTTATACTTAAAATACTTTCATTTCAATTAATTAATTCCAATTTTACTCTTTGTGCAAATTAAATTAGAGTTTCATTCTTGTTTCAATTCCTGTCTCCCATTTTGCACCAAACAGAATACTGAGATTTATTTCAATCCCTGTCTCTTAGTCTCTGTCTCTCAGTCTCAGTCTTTCCGTCTCTGTCTCTCCACCAAACGCTACCTTAGTGATGCCAAATCAATGGATTCTTCTTTAATTGTTGCCAAGTTAAATAAATCAAGGATTTAACTTCATTAAAAATTTTCATAATTGTGTTCAACATCTAGGAAGAAGTTCGACAGCAAAACATTTAATTAGGGAAGTGGATTAGATAGAAAATAAATAAATCGTAAAAGGGAGATGAAGACTTAATTATAAAAAGAATATACACAAAATAGTTAAATACTTAACTGAGATCAATATATAAATAATTTTACTGTAAATCATATATACTATAATACAATAATAATGTCTTTTAATATAGAATAAATATCTAAATTAATTATTAAAAAAAGTTTAAATTCGATATTTTTGTTTTTAATAAATTTTTATTTTTTAAAAATTATTTTTGTCTGACATATTAGTCTTTGCATTATTTTGAAGAGAAACTAATTTATTTTAGAGTATATTTTTTTAGCATTTAGCTAATAAAAATAATATTTTAGAATTTAAAAAAAATGTATTAGAAACTAAAATATTTAATTTAAAATTAAAGAATCAAATTAAATTCTTACTCTTTAATATATATAGTTGATTCTATGTGATGACTAACGAGATAAGACTTTATTGTTTGTTAAAATGTAGCATCTACATTTAAGGTGCAGATTTTCATCATGTACGGAAACAAACGTTTTGGGCACTTATTATTCTTTGTTATGCAAATTTCATACTCCACTAAAAAGTAAATAACACATTTTAACAAAATTAAAGCAACAAAAAGACAAAAGAAGTAGCCCCCCAAATTTCTACTGGCCAACCCTAATTATCAAAAGCAAAAGAATCCGTGTGTTTAGATTTCTCTTCATTGGACCCTACCACTTTATTAATTTCTTTTTGTCCAATATTATAAAAATGATATTCGTTATTTGTATTTATTATATTTGTATCAATTTGTGCATATTAAATTAATTTATATATTTAATCAATTCAAATTGATTGAATAGTTAGCTTATTTATCTGTTTAATTAAATAAGTGTTAAGTTTTTTTTTTAATTTCGTTTTATGCATGCAATAACTTGTGACAAATTATTCTTAAATAGAGTTTAAACTTACAGTAATTTAATTATTAATCTATCAAATTAGAAAATATAATCATTTAGAGAGACGCTCCAATAAAGATACTTAAAAGTTAAAACGTCTTTTTTTAAAGATGTTTGTTATTAACTAAAATTTAATACATATAATAATTTTAAAAATCCTAAAAATTCTAACCGTATAACGACACAAAGAAAAGAAAATGGTTAGTGTTACGGTGGGTAACCAGAGATTAGTGGCCGGATGGCGTTGGTTGGCCCAAACGTGTGAGGGAGGTGACTATCGAGTGAACCTGAAACTCGGTGTTCCTCCGTCCGACTTGTACGTGTGAAGGAATGGGGGGTGGTACCTGCAAGGACACTCCGATGCCTAAGTTAGCAAGAGTGTGAGCAGGTTAGAGAGTATTGGACTTAGTGATACCTGAGGGACGTCAGGGTATTTATAGTGGTGAACCAATAACCACCGCTGAAGTAGTGCCACCTTTTTAGGTGGATAACCGTTCCCATATCTTAGGGAGGTTAAGATATGGTTCTATGAAGTGGTTGGAGAGTTTCTAGGGGCAGTTACTCATTCGAATGAGTGTTATCTGCCAGCTAACCCTCGTATCCGACTTCTTGGGAGCAGGTCGTGCTCAGTACCGACTTCTGGAGATGAAGGCTGGTACTGGGTGAGGGCCAACCCTTTGGGTTGGGCCTTTTTGCTTGGATCCTGGACCTTTATTATTGGGCCAGGGTATGAACAGTGCCCCTACTCGAGCCCAATTTCTTTTTAGGATTTGGGTTCGAGTATTCAACTCGGGGTCGTAGCCGATTTGCAAGAGGACTGACGTGATGGTTTAAGAACCGACGTGGTTTTTCGTGACCTTTTGGTTCTGACAGTTACGTCTAATCAAGCGTCGTGTCCATTAGGGGTGTGCGTAGGGATTTAATGGCCTTGGTAACGGTGCATCTTTATTAATGATTGCCCCAATTTTACCATTATGCCCCTAACGTCTTTATAAATACTTTCCCTCTCTTTCGTTGTTTCGTTTCTGCAATCTTTCAAATTTCCCTTACATTTGTTCGTGCTGCGTTCTTGTGTTTCAAAGGCTTTTATTTCCTCCAGTCTTGATTTCAGACTTTAAAGGTTAGCCTTTCCCCTTCGGTAACATGCGTTCTATTTGCGTGTCTTTATCTTGTAGGTAGATTTGGTTTGTAGGCTTTAGTTCCGTACCCCTTCCCTTAGAGACCGTGTGTTGATTTTCCTTTTCTTTTGTAGGTTTCTTGTCACCCTTTTTTAAGAAAAGAAATGGCTTCCGTAGACGCTCTCTCCCAGTGGGTTGATGTTACGGTCCTAGGGGAGGAGCCCTCGGTTGATACTGAATTTATCACCCACCTGCGTACTCACTATAGAATTTGTATTTCTGAAGAAGATGAACCGAAGTACGAGTTGATAGTCCCGGGTCCAGAAGACCGGGTTTGTTTCGGGAGGGCCGACGAGACGGCCCCTCATTTCTTTTTTATGTATGAGAGCATGGTTACTCGTTTGGGCGTTTTTCTCCCCTTTTCAGAGTTTGAAATGTCTGTGTTGCGTCATTGCCGGGTTGCCCCCACCCAGCTTCACCCCAACTCTTGGGGTTTTTTGAAAATTTACCAATTCATCAGCCAGGCCTTAGAGTTTCCGACTTCTCTGAGGATTTTCTTCTATCTCTTCCATATGACCAAGCCCTTCAGTGGGTTAAATAATAAGCAACAGTGGGTGTCCTTCCGTGCCATTCAAGGTCGGAGGCTTTTTACCCTTTTTGACGAATCCTTTCATGATTTCAAAAACTATTTTTTTAAAGTTCAAGCAGTAGAGGGTCACCACCCCTTTTTCTTGGATGATGATTCTTCTCCCCGGTTCCCTTTATATTGGCTAGAGGCCTCTCCCTGCGAGAAATATGGTCTGGATGACCTGGATGAGGTGGAGGCGGCCATTGTGGGGTTCCTCCGAGAAGTGTGGGGGAGGGCCCCATATTTGGATACCAAAAAGTTTCTCCAGGGGTCGCCGACCTTTGTCCAGTCGCAACTAGGTAGCTTTTTGCGTTTTTCATTTATCTCCGACTTGCAACTTCTTTTACCGACTTGTCTGATTTATAGCTGCCAATTTGTTTTTGTAGAGATGGCAAAGAAAAATGCTCAAGAGTCTTTCCAGAGGGTTCAGGAAGCCAAGGCGAAGTCTCGCGCCAGATCTGGTGGTGCTAGGGTGGTCGTCTCTCCTTCTCCTCCTCCTCGGAATGTTGGGACTCCCTCCCAACCTATTGTGATTTCTTCCTCTGCTTCCTCTCTGCCACCCCCTTCTGTCCGACCTACTCCCGAACCAGAGCCGAAGAAGCGCAAGACCTTAGAGTCTGGCGCTTCTGGTGAGGCGGACGCTCTTGCGTTCGTCCGAAAGAACATCTATCCTCATGCTCGTATGAGTATGGATGATGTTTCTGTTCGGCACTACCTCACTACTGTGGTTGAGGAGAGTCTCAAGACGGCGGGGGTTTGTGGCAAACTCTTGGATATATTTGAGAAGACTCCTATCAGCTCTTTAGGGAGGACCTCGAGGGTCGAGGAGCTGGAGGGTAGGCTTCGCATATATCAGGAGCATGAGAGGGAGTTGGAGGGGAAAGTCGCCAAGTTGAAGGAGGAGAGGGACAGTCTTCGAGAGAAGGGGCAGAAGTTGCAGGCCCAATGCAACATGGAGGTAGATTTGAGGAAAGCAGCGCAAGCCAGCTACAATAGTTTATTTGCTGATCTTGTGTCTGTAAAGAACGATTTGCTGAATGCTCGGAAGGCCTACACTGAGTTGGAGGACTCTATTGCGGATGGTGCTGACGAGGCCTGGAGGATTTTCAAGGAACAGGTCGGAGTTATTGCTCCTGACTTGGACCTTTCTCCTTTGGACCCCGATAAGATTGTTATTGATGGCGCCATCGTGGATCCTCCTGTCCCCATAGTGGAGTCTGAGTCTGATTTAAAGACTCGGGGGCAGAGGATCGTAGAGTCCCCTCCTCGCTCTAAGGACGCTCCGAGTTCCTCTACCATTCTTCCGACTTCCTCTTCGACTCCTGCTCCTGGCGTTCCCCCTGACTCTGCTGGTGGTGATCCTCCTAAAAAGTGATTTTGGCTATTGGGGCCCGGCCTGTGGGCCCCTCTTTTTAAACTCTTTATATTTATTTGTTGGTGTTTTGAACAGTTTTTTGGCCTTTTAAGGCCGTAAACAAAACAATTTATGATGCCCTTTTTTAATAAGGGTTTAATTTAGCGTTAAATAAATGCCCTTTTTGGATAAGGGTTTTGAGTTACCTTATGCGCGCATGCTTTTTCTGTTCGTGGTTCTTTTGATTCTTTGATCTTTTTCTAGAAAAACCTTTTCTTTGGGGCTTGCCTGCTTTTCTGAATCTCCTTTGATCTTCAAGGCAGCTTTACAATTTTTCGTAGTTTTTCTTATCTCTTTTTGTTATTCCTAGTACTCAATTTCGTTTTATTGAGCTTTTCGTGACTTAGGCTACTTTTGCGATTCATTTTAATTTTACTCGGTTTCGCATTTTGACTTATGAGTCGGACTGTTCCCGAGTTTATCATGATCGACTTCTATAACCTCTTTACGCCGACTCGTACCTCGTCGTTTTATCTTAACGACCATCTAGGTCGGTTCATGGGATTTTCACGTTTTGTCGAGCTTAAATCGGCGCGTTTCGTAGAAAGAGAATAAAAAAGGGAATTTAAAAGAGATATTAAAAAAAAAGATCTTTATTAGTTGAGGAGGTACCTTATTGCTACTAAGGGCTTTTGATAATTTATTTCCCTTAGCCCCTACTATGATGCCTCGTTAAAAACCCTTCTCCAGAAAAAACCCTTTGATTCTGGGAAAAAATCATGAAGCTGGGAAAAGAGTACATCAGGGAGTAGAGTTTGCTTTTAACTGTAGTACCTTTTCATATTACAAGCATGCCATGACCTTGGTAACTCGGTGCCGCCTAAGTCGGTCACCTTATAATAGCCCTTTCCTAAGACCTCCTTGACCTTGTATGGCCCTTTCCAATTAGCAGCGAGCTTTCCCTCCCCCGATTTGTTGACTCCAATGTCGTTTCTGATTAAGACTAAGTCGTCAGGGGTGAAACTCCTTCGAATGACTTTTTTGTTGTACCTTATAGTCATCCTTTGTTTCAACGCTGCTTCTCTTATCTGAGTTTCTTCTCGGACTTCAGGGAGCAAGTCGAGCTCTTCTTTGTGTCCCTGTATATTCCTGATCTCGTCGTGGAAGATCACTCTTGGGCTTTGCTCATTGACCTCTATTGGGATCATGGCTTCTACGCCATAGACTAGTCGGAAGGGTGTTTCTCCAGTGGCGGATTGGGGGGTTGTTCTGTAAGCCCATAGTACTTGTTGGAACTCTTCAGCCCAAGCTCCTTTCGCCTCTTGTAATCTTTTCTTCAGCCCTGCCAGTATGATTTTGTTGGCTGCTTCGGCTTGCCCATTGGCTTGTGGATGTTCCACTGAGGTGAACTGGTGCTTGATGCTCATACTGGCTACTAGGCTTCTAAAGGTGGAGTCGGTGAACTGGGTTCCGTTATCCGTGGTAATGGAATAAGGTATCCCATACCTTGTAATTATATTTTTGTAGAGGAACCTCCGACTTCTTTGTGCAGTGATGGTGGCCAGTGGCTCTGCTTCTATCCACTTTGTGAAATAATCTATTCCCACTATTAGGTATTTAACTTGTCCTGGCGCCTGGGGAAAGGGACCTAATAAATCCATTCCCCATTTTGCAAAGGGCCATGGAGAAGTGATACTAATGAGCTCTTCTGGGGGAGCCACGTGGAAATTTGCATGCATCTGACATGGCTGGCACTTTTTCACAAATTCTGTGGCATCTTTCTGTAAGGTTGGCCAGTAGAATCCAGCTCGGATCACTTTCCTGGCCAATGACCTGGCTCCGAGGTGGTTCCCGCAGATTCCACTATGTACCTCCTCCAACACCTCAGTGGCTTTTGAGGTCGGTACACACTTTAACAATGGTGTTGATATCCCCCTTCTATAGAGAACATTTTTCACCAAGGTATAGTGTTGTGCTTCCCTTCGGATTTTCTGGGCTTCTTTTTCCTCCTTAGGGAGGATGTCGAATTTTAGGTATTCGACTAAGGGGTTCATCCATCCGAGGTTTAATCCGACCACTTCAAAGACTTCTAGTGTGTCTTCCGTTTTTACCACTGAAGGTTCCTGGAGAGTCTCTTGAATCAGGCTTCTGTTATTTCCTCCCGGCTTGGTACTTGCTAGCTTGGATAGGGCGTCTGCTCTGCTGTTTAGATCCCGAGTTATGTGTTTCACCTCGGTTTCTGCAAAGCGCCCCAGGAGCTCCGAAGCTTTTTTCCAAGTACCTTTTCATATTTGGGTCCTTTGCCTGATATTCCCCACTTATTTGGGAGGTCACCACTTGGGAGTCGCTGTATACCATCACCTTCATAGCACCGACCTCTTCTGCCAGCTTCAATCCTGCGATCAAGGCTTCGTATTCTGCCTGATTATTTGAAGCTGGGAATTCAAACTTGAGGGAAACCTCTATCTGGGTTCCCCTTTCATCTACCAGTATTATGCCTGCGCCGCTTCCTGTTTTATTGGAGGATCCATCCACATAGAGTTCCCAGGTAGTCGGTTTGTCCTCTTGGTCCCCTGCATATTCTGCAATGAAGTCGGCGAGGCACTGGGCTTTAATCGCTGTCCGAGTTTCGTACTTCAAGTCGAACTCGGAGAGCTCTATTGCCCATTGGACCATTCTTCCTGCAACATCCGTTTTTTGGAGGATTTGCTTCATGGGTTGGTTTGTGCGGACTCTTATTGTGTGAGCTTGAAAGTAAGGCCGCAGCCTTCGCGAGGCTATTACTAAGGAGTAAGCAAACTTTTCTAATTTGTGATACCTTAGCTCAGGGCCCTGTAGAACTTTACTGATGAAGTAGATTGGGTGCTGACTGACCTCATCTTCTCTTATCAAGGCTGCTGAGACAGCCTTGTCTGCCACGGATAGGTATAGGACGAGGTCTTTTCCGGCTATAGGTCGGGTCAAGATAGGAGGTTGGCTTAAGAATCTTTTGAACTCCTGGAACGCCTCCTCGCATTCGGGAGTCCACTCAAACTGGTGCCCCTTTTTCAGTAGGGAGAACAGTGGAAGGAATCTTAATGCTGATCCTGCCAGAAATCTGGAAAGAGCTGCTAGTCGGCCGTTCAGCTGTTGGACCTCTCTCAAACAAGTCGGGCTTTTCATCTCTAGGATAGCTCTACACTTGTCGGGATTGGCTTCGATCCCTCTTTGTGTTAGCATGAATCCTAGAAATTTTCCTGCCTCCACTGCGAAGGCGCACTTTGCAGGATTTAGTCTCATCCCGTGCAACCTTATGGTGTCAAAGACTTGCGAGAGGTCGGATAGGAGGTCGACCTTCTCCTTGGTCTTTACTAACATATCGTCGACATATGCTTCCATTAAGCCCCCTAAGTGGGGGGCAAACACCTTATTCATCAGCCTCTGATATGTGGCTCCTGCATTTTTCAACCCAAATGGCATGACCACGTAGCAATAGTTGGCTCTGGGCGTGATGAATGATGTTTTTTCCTGGTCTGGTTCATACATCGGGATTTGGTTATATCCGGAGTAGGCGTCCATGAATGATAGGTATTGATACCCCGAGCTAGAGTCCACTAGGGTGTCAATACTTGGTAGTGGATAGGGGTCCTTGGGACATGCCTTATTTAAGTCGGTGTAGTCGACGCACATTCTCCATTTACCATTTTGTTTTTTGACTAGCACTATATTGGCTAGCCATGTTGGATATTTGACTTCTTTGATGAAGCCGGCTTCTAGGAGCGCCTGCACTTGCTCTTCTACTACTAGGGCTCGTTCTAGACCGAGCTTGCGTCTTCTTTGTTGCACAGGTCGGGACCCTGAGTAGACCGAGAGCTTGTGAGACATGAGCTCGGGATCTATCCCAAGCATGTCGGAGGCCTTCCAGGCGAAGAGATCTGAGTTATCTCTTAGGAGCTTAATCAACCCTTGTCTCAGGGTTTCCCCTAGGTTGGCTCCTATGTGAGTGTTTTTTCCTTCCTCTTCGCCGACCTGAATCTCCTCAGTTTTTTCCCCGGGCTGTGGTCGCAGTTCTTCTTTAACCCTTGCTCCCCCGAGTTCTATTGTGTGAACTTCTTTGCCTTTTCCTCTCAGGTTTAGGCTTTCATTGTAGCACTTTCTTGCCAACTTCTGATCTCCCCTCACCGTTGCTATCCCCGACGAGGTCGGGAACTTCATGCAGAGGTGGGGTGTCGATACCACCGCTCCGAGTCGGTTAAGGGTAGCCCTGCCGATTAAAGCATTATAGGCCGATCCCACGTCGATGACTATGAAGTCTATACTCAGAGTCTTTGATTTTTTCCCCTTTCCAAAGGTGGTGTGGAGGGGCAAAAATCCTAGTGGCTTTATCGGCGTGTCCCCTAATCCGTACAAGGTGTCGGGGTAAGCTCTTAACTCTTTCTCATCTAAACCTAGTTTGTCGAAAGCGGGCTTGAAGAGGATGTCTGCTGAGCTTCCTTGGTCTACTAGTGTTCTGTGTAGATGGGCATTTGCCAGGATCATGGTGATTACCACTGGGTCGTCGTGCCCAGGGATTATTCCTTGCCCATCTTCCTTTGTGAATGAAATGGTTGGGAGGTCGGAGGACCCCTCTTCAACCTGGTAAACTCTCTTGAGATGTCTTTTACGAGAGGATTTTGTGAGCCCCCCTCCCGCAAACCCTCCTGAGATCATATGGATATGTCTCTCCGGAGTTTGTGGTGGTGGGTCTCTTCTATCCGTATCTTCTCGCTTTCTTTTTCCATGGCCGTCCGACCTTTCTATGAGATATCTGTCAAGCCGACCTTCTCTGGCCAGCTTTTCTATCACATTTTTAAGGTCGTAACAGTCGTTTGTAGAGTGCCCATATATCTTATGGTACTCACAGTAATCCCCGCGGCTCCCCCCTTTTTTATTTTTAATGGGTCTGGGGGGAGGTAGCCTTTCAGTATTGCAAATTTCTCTGTATACGTCCACTACGGGAACTTTCAATGGAGTATAAGAGTGATATTTCCTTGGCCTATCGAGGCCGAGCTCTTCCTTCTTCTTCGCTTCCCTCTCCCTTTCTTTCGTTGGGGGAGGGTGTCCGAGTCGCAAACTCGGGTCTCTTAGCCTAGCGTTTTCTTCCATATTGATGTACTTTTCAGCTCTTTCCTGTACATCATTTAAAGAGGCGGGGTGTCTTTTTGATATGGACTGTGAGAAGGGACCTTCTCTAAAACCATTGACTAGCCCCATGATGACTGCTTCTGTGGGCAGGTCTTGAATCTCCAAACATGCTTTGTTGAACCTTTCCATATAGGCCCGTAAGGACTCCCCGGCCTCTTGTTTTATTCCCAGGAGACTTGGTGCATGTTTTACTTTGTCCTTCTGGATGGAGAACCTCATCAATAATTTTCTTGAGAGGTCTTCAAAGCTGGTAATTGACCTCGGAGGGAGACTGTCGAACCACTTCATCGCTGCTTTTGACAAGGTTGTCGGGAAAGCTTTGCATCGCGTAGCGTCAGAAGCGTCGGTCAGATACATCCGACTTTTAAAGTTGCTCAGATGATGCTTTGGATCGGTGGTTCCATCGTAGAAGTCCATATCGGGGCTTCTAAAGTTTCTCGGAACTTTTGCCCTCATTATGTCCTCGCTAAACGGATCTTTCTCTCCTAAGGGAGAATCTTCTCTATCGTCGTGGGAATTCCGACCTTTGAGGGAGGATTCTAACTTTAAGAGTTTTCTTTCTAACTCTTTTCGTCGCTCCATCTCCTCTTTTAGGTTCCTTTCAGCTTCCCTTTGTCGTTCCCGCTCCTGTTCTAGTTGTTCGAGGCGGCTATGGATTAATCCCATAAGTTCACTAGCGTGGGAGGGTCCTTCTTTTTCTGACTCGCGCCCCTCCGAGGAGTTCACCTTCGGATTTTTGATTCCGGAGGTGCCTTCCCTATGTTGGTCATTGACTTCCTGATGGAGGGTCTGTTCTGCCTCATTGTTTCCAGTGTTCAAATTCTCTTGTTCGGAATCTGTCTCCACATGACCCTCTTCAGGGGATCTTTCCGCCATCACTGGTTGATCTCACGGGTCCCCGGCAACGGCGCCAATGTTACGGTGGGTAACCAGAGATTAGTGGGCCGGATGGCGTTGGTTGGCCCAAACGTGTGAGGGAGGTGACTATCGAGTGAACCTGAAACTCGGTGTTCCTCCGTCCGACTTGTACGTGTGAAGGAATGGGGGGTGGTACCTGCAAGGACACTCCGATGCCTAAGTTAGCAAGAGTGTGAGCAGGTTAGAGAGTATTGGACTTAGTGATACCTGAGGGACGTCAGGGTATTTATAGTGGTGAACCAATAACCACCGCTGAAGTAGTGCCACCTTTTTAGGTGGATAACCGTTCCCATTATCTTAGGGAGGTTAAGATATGGTTCTATGAAGTGGTTGGAGAGTTTCTAGGGGCAGTTACTCATTCGAATGAGTGTTATCTACCAGCTAACCCTCGTATCCGACTTCTTGGGAGCAGGTCGTGCTCAGTACCGACTTCTGGAGATGAAGGCTGGTACTGGGTGAGGGCCAACCCTTTGGGTTGGGCCTTTTTGCTTGGATCCTGGACCTTTATTATTGGGCCAGGGTATGAACAGTTAGAATTTAGGGTTCTTAAAATATAAATATATATATATATATATATATATATATATATATATATATATATATATAAAAGAATATTTTAGCCATTTTTTATAATAGAAATATTATAATTTTTTATAAAAAAATATTAATTTAGACCGATTCAAGCTATAGTTTATCGATTTTTTTGTCAAATCAATTTATCTGATCTAATTTTGATAAAAATAACATAGTTTAATTAATTATATGTATTGAATTTTAATTACTTAAAAATATCTTTAAAAAAGACGTTTTAAGCGTCTTTATCTAAGTGGCTCCCAATCATTTATACATCTTTATTATAACACATAATATTAATATTCACACTACTTCCATACGATAATAAATGAGCATGTGTTAGTAGTGTACATGACAAAAATAAATACACTTTTTTTTTTAGAGAATAATAAGTGAATGATGAGTTGGATTGTTTGTTCGTCTGTTTTTTTTTTTTTTTTTTTAATTATTGTTCATCACTAATTTAATTATATATATAGAACATGAGACGATGATGGCAATGCAATAGAAGAAAACAAAGTGTCAATTATTGTGAGAGAGATATATATGGATGAATTATTGCAATATACTCTTGTCATGCATAGCCCTTACTTTTATGTGGCCAAATCAAACTCACTTAAATTGGTATTCTCTCTCTTAAGCTTTGTTTAGTTAACTTGTGAAATTATTAGGAATTCAAATTTTTTATCATGAGGTTGTCTAAGAAGAAGGAGATATTATAACATGTGGAGTAGTTTTTTTCAATCTACATATTCATGTCTTCTAAGATTTGATTTCCAACATCCAATCCAATTTCTCCAACACATACACTAAATATATAATGTATGCTCAAATTTTTTAATGCGAAACCAAAAAAAAAGTTTCTGAAATTTATAATAAAGTAGCTTTTTAGAACAAGATAGGTTAGGTAGATTCATGTTTTATACAAAATTAGATGGAATAATATTGGTAAATTCCAAATTTTACATTAATAATAGGTAAGGCTTGTTTTCACAATATATTTCAAAAAAAAAAAAATGAACAGATATACTAATAGTCTATTTAAAATTTTTTAATAATATAGAATTGAATTGAATTTGAGTGTTTAGAATAAAATAATAATAAAATTATAGAATTGAATTAAATTGTAGTGTTTAGAATGTTTATCAAATAAATTAAAAAGCTAATTATTAATGGTAAGATGATAAATTATAACAACTAATTCATGTTATTAAATAGAACAAAATTATGGAACTTTTTGTTGGTGGCACGATTGACACAACTTCACTTAAAATGTTCAGACATTAACAAACGCTTGATGTCATTAATCTAAGTTAAACACATAAAATTTATACGTGTAAATAGTTTTTTAGATATACATAGTAGGTCTTTCGAAAACAAATGTATGTATTATATTAAGTGAGTTGAAGGAAAGAAAAGAAAGGAAAATGAAGGTGATGAGAGAAGAGAGAGTATATGTTAAAATGTAGGAGACATTAAAAAAAAATGAGTAAAAAATGTTAAGAAGAAGTAATTAGATTATAAAGACATTTTAGAGATTTTAAGTTTTAAATGAAATTTAATGAAATGAAATTTCAATAGGCCTATTTGGATTAGAATTGATTTTGAAAAAAACAATAAAATTTAATTAACTTCTATTTAAATTAATTTAAATATTTTTGTTTCAAATACCGTAATGAATGAGATTTTTTTTTGTTATTATTTGAAAAAAAAATAATATAATATAATATAATATAATATAATATAATATAATAATGCACTTGATGAATGGAAAAATGGTCGTCACTACTTCACTATCTTTTGAAAATGACAAATATGAATGATTAAACACACTAGTTAAAATGTCAAATAGATAGCAAAATGAATAGAATTTGACAAGGAAAAGAAATATCAATGGTCGAAATATGTATGGATTATGTGAGCTTATGAATGACACATTTTTATACGTAGATCTAAGTTTGGTGCACCGATAATAATGTCTACCATTTATTTGTTTTAAAGAATTTATAATTGTTAATTGAAAATATTTTTATAATTTTATTAAATGAATTTAATATTAAACTTAAATTTAAATAATAAGAAAATTAAAATATAATTTAAAAAGGAAAATCATTGAGTTGGTGTGCTTACCTAACTACTCACATTAATACAGAATAAAACTGATTTAGTAGATTTTGTAGCATATTTATTTAATAACGTGACAGTCTCCATTTTTTTTTTTTTTTTTACGGGTATTAGTCTCCATTTGATTTAAAAGTTCAAGTTGTAACTGTAACAATTTAATTATTAGTAATCTGTAACCATTTAATTATTAGTAATTTAGTTACATGGAAAATCTTCAATGTGATGTTACATACTTATTAACAACTGGATTAGGAAATGATTTGTTAATTGTGCAAAGAAAACTTAATAAGAAAAACTTGTGACTCATACCAGCCATAAGAAAATATCATAAAATAATGGAAGTTTCTTTATACATATATAGTTGGAGAAATGAAGAGTAAATCAGAAGTAGAGTTAAAATATTTTTTAAAAAAATTATTTAATAATAAAAAAATTAACCAAAAACTACTCAAACTTTTTATTTTTGGCTTTATTAGTTTTGATTCAGTCTTTTATTTTGTTTCTCTCATGCTCATAGTTATAGTTGATTTTGATAATTACATTTAATGTGGGAAATGTTCATAAACTTTTAATGTGGTGATTTATTTATACACTATCATAGGGTTAAGTACGATTTTAATTTTTAAAGTTTAGGCCGAAAATTCTTTTTATCTCCAATCCTTTTTTGCATACAAAATTGTGTCTAAGGTTTAACTTGATTTTAAAATAGTTCTTATCTTAAGGACAAAAATCGTACAGAGATGACGGCAGAAACGGAGACAGAAGTGGATCGTGAATAACTTATTTTTCTTCTTTCATTTTCCCTTCTTCTTCTTTTATTCGTGAGCAAAAACATTTTTTTAATTATTTTATAATTTTTTTGTTATGAGTTATTTGGTCTAAAATTTTAATATTTAAATAAAAAGAATGATTTTAAAATTTGATTTTAAACTTTAAGGACAATTTTATATATAAAAAAAAAGATTGTGAACGAAATTTTTTTTTGACTTATACCTTAAGAACCAAAATCATACTTAACCCTTATAATTATAATAAAAACATATCCCATGATTCTTACCATTTAACTGATGTCCTACAAATATAAAAGCTGAATATAAAAACTTATTAGTAACACATTCACAATCTCAATTGACGTCCTGCAAATATAAGTTCTAGCAACCAAGAGGAAAAAAACATACCCCGTTAAATTGAAAATTTTTTTTATCATCTATCTCAATTTTCGTATGTGTTTAATTTTTATCCATGATATAATAATTTTTTTTATAAGCATTGCTTTTATTTTTTTTATTTATTGGTTGTTTTTTTAATCTTTGTCCTTTTATTTTTTATTTACAGTTCCTTTCAAATATCAGTTATTATATTATTTTCTTTACATTTCATTTTCTATTTTTTATTGTATTACGATCGATAAGTAAAAATATGAGTTGCATAGTAAAATTTATGAAAATATCTTTCATTTAATATCTATAATTTCATATATATAACATCCACAATTTCATACTTATAACATCTATAATTTTATATTTATAAAAAAATTATATTTATTGATTTTAATTTGATCAGTTAATAATTACATTAATTATTTCATAATTTTCTTCTTCATTTCTATCTTTTATTTTATAATATATATAGTCTGTATGTAAAAATATGAATTGTATAGTAGAAATTGCTAAAATATGTCTAATTTAACATCTATAATTTTATATATATAATATCTATAATTTTAAACATATAACATTCATAATAAATGAACTGAAATTGGTTTGTTATTATTTAATATTTATTTTTTTTTATTTTGTAGGTCATAAACCAATAGTTTTTTTATGTATCTGATTTTCATAAATTGAGACCAATCGAATTTGAGATTTTAGATTTTTTTTTATAAAATATACTGTGGTGGTTTAAAAATATTTTTTAGAATTAATGATATAAAAATTTAAAACTTTCATTTAGAATAAAGATTGTATAATTATGTATGTAATAAACTAATAATAAAAAAGAAATTTTTAAAATTTGATTCACATAAAAATTGAATTGATGTTTGCTATAATTAAATAAAAATAAATTAATTATGTCATTTAATTAAGGAGAATGATTTATACTCTCTTATAAATGAAAATATTATTAAATATATATTTTTATTTATTATTTCTCATTTTTTTGGTTAATATTCATTTTTAAAAGTGGATTGTATGTTGAGAAGTTTAATTATAAAGTAGATTATCGTGTGCATGATTGATTGTTTAATGAGTAAAAAGTTGTAAAGTGGAGTATCTTGCAATGAAACAGCTAAATTAAATCTAATTCCTATAAATATTTTTAATTTACTATTGAATATAACGTGATTAATTTATGTACCATTAATAATACATGGGTGTAAATTAGAATTAGTTAGTTGTTGTTCATTCAAAAAGGAGGTCCAAAATTTCCTGAATGTCTTGAAACACTGGGTCACTCACGATGCATTATTGATTCAACTTAACAAACTTTTTCTTAATATTATTTTTCTATAACTTGGGTCCACATTCATTTGTTGTTTTAAGGGCAACCCTCTTTGTGTGACCCTCCAATTACAATCATCTTAGCCGTAAAAAGAATCTTTGCATCAAGGTTCAATAGTTCCAAATCAACACCAATAAATACCTTACATATCTCTGCACAAAAGAAGCCAAGATTCATTTGACAAATAAAAAAAATCAGTGTGACAAGATGAAGATACTGATATTGAAGTTTCTTCAGATTGTTTTGCTGCTGATTTTCTATGGCAGACACACAATAGCTGAAAAGAAAACACAAGATGCCAAAAAAACATACATAGTTCACATGGACAAGTTCAACATGCCAGAAAGTTTCAGTGATCACCTCAGTTGGTATGATTCATCACTGAAATCAGTGTCAGATTCAGCAGAGATGCTATACACATACAATCATGTAGTTCATGGATTCTCCACAAGGCTAACCAACCAAGAAGCTGAAACACTCTCGAAACAACCGGGGATTCTTTATGTCATGCCTGAAGTTAGATATGAGCTTCACACAACAAGAACACCACAGTTTCTTGGATTGGACAAGGCCACAACACTTTTACCTGCTTCTAAGCAGCAGAGTCAGGTGGTTATTGGAGTGATAGACACTGGTGTTTGGCCGGAGCTGCAGAGCTTGGATGACACGGGACTCGGACCAGTGCCGCGCGGCTGGAAAGGTGAGTGTGAAATTGGAACCAACTTCAATTCATCAAGCTGTAACAGGAAACTTGTTGGTGCAAGGTTTTTGGTCAAAGGGTATGAAGCTATGATGCCTTTCTCATATATGCATATTGTATGTTACTTTATTTGTATATGCATTAAATACTGCTGTCTTATGTCTTTCTCTATTTTTTTATGAACTAAAAAAAAAAAATTCTTTATTTAATCTACTAACTGATCATTTTGTGGGAAAAATTATCAAGTTCATGATAAGTTTTGTTATTCAATCTAATATCTTATCATTATACTTCCACCATCTATATAACTGTCTTCTTAACAAAAATATTTTAACTGAAATTTGTCATGTGTGAATATCTATGTAGCATTAATTAATCTTTTCCAACTTTACCCTTATGTTCATTACCTCAATTAAATAAAGTAATCATAATATCATATAAGATAAGGAAAAGAAACAAGGGGTAATATAGTCAACATTCAACTATCCCCCTCCCCCACCCCCCCCCCCCAAAAAAAAAAAAAATTAAATAATATTGTATTGTATTCAATATTTGTATAGGTATGAAGCAGCTCTAGGACCTATTGATGAGAAGACAGAATCAAGGTCACCAAGGGATGATGATGGTCATGGAACTCATACCTTAACTACAGCAGGAGGATCAGCAGTCCAAGGAGCAAGCCTCTTCGGCTTGGCTTCAGGGACAGCAAGAGGGATGGCTCCACAAGCCCGTGTGGCGGCTTACAAGGTGTGTTGGCTTGGTGGATGCTTCGCTTCTGACATAACAGCCGGAATCGACAAGGCCATAGACGATGGTGTGAATGTCCTGTCCATGTCTATTGGGGGAACTTCAACGGACTACTATAGAGATATCATTGCTATTGGTGCTTTCACAGCCACATCCCATGGAATTTTTGTTTCCACTTCAGCAGGAAATGGAGGGCCTAGTCCTGGAACCTTGTCCAATGTAGCACCATGGATAACCACCGTGGGAGCTGGTACCATAGACCGTGATTTCCCAGCCTATATCAAGCTTGGAAACGGGAAGACACATACCGGAGCATCACTTTACACAGGCAAACCTTTATCTGCTTCTCCAGTACCACTTGTTTATGCTGGTAATGTAACCAATTCAACGGTGGGATACCTTTGCATCCCAGATAGCTTGATTCCCTCACTAGTTGCTGGCAAAATCGTGATATGTGATAGAGGAGGATCTCCGAGGGTGGAAAAGGGTCTAGTTGTAAAGAGAGCTGGAGGCGTTGGTATGATATTGACAAACAACGAAGAATATGGGGAAGAGCTTGTTGCTGACCCCCATCTCCTCCCTGCAGCAGCACTAGGCCAAAAATCCAGCGAGGCTGTAAAGAACTATACTTTCTCCTCTCCAAATCCCACAGCTACAATTTCTTTTGTAGGCACTCACTTGCAAGTTCAACCGTCTCCAGTGGTGGCAGCGTTCAGCTCTAGAGGGCCAAATTTTCTCACACCACAGATACTCAAACCAGACCTTATAGCTCCAGGAGTAAACATCATTGCTGGGTGGACTGGAAAAGTGGGACCAACCGGTTTGACGGTTGATACTAGGCATGTGAACTTTAACATAATTTCAGGTACATCCATGTCATGCCCTCATGTAAGTGGTTTAGCTGCTATTGTCAAGGGAGCGCACCCGAAATGGAGCCCGGCCGCAATAAGGTCTGCACTCATGACCACAGCCTATAGAACATACAAAACTGGGCAAACAATTGAAGATATTGCCATTGGACAACCAGCAACCCCCTTTGATTTTGGTGCTGGACATGTGGATCCAGTGGCAGCTCTTGATCCTGGTCTTGTCTATGATGCAAAAGTAGATGACTACCTTAACTTCTTCTGTGCCTTGAATTACTCTCAATTCCAAATTAGGCTTGCGGCGAGAAGAGACTTTACTTGTGATTCAAGGAAGCACTATAGGGTGGAAGACTTCAACTATCCTTCTTTTGCTGTTCCCTTGGAAACAGCTTCAGGAATAGGAGGTGGTTCCAATAAGGCCACCTCTGTCCGATATAGAAGAATTCTTACTAATGTAGGCAGTGGAGGAACATATAAAGCTTCAGTGTCATCCCTTCCTCCCTCAGTGAAAATTATGGTTGAACCACAGACACTTAGCTTCACTCAACTGTATGAGAAGAAGAGTTACACTGTGACATTTACAACTACTTCGATGCCTTCCGGCACAAATAGCTTTGCTTATCTGGAATGGTCAGATGGAAACCATAAGGTTGCTAGTCCAATAGCATTCAGCTGGACATGACTATGATTTTTCAAGGATCCTAACTCACAGATTCTGAAATATCAGCAAAACCTAGTTGAATAGGTTCGCATAAACTAAGGATCACTCTAGTATTTTAATGCTTGGTTGTTGGTTCAGCAAGGAGGCCTAACTGGGTGCATGTTATCATTATGTTCTGTTTCCATTCTATTGGATAGAGTTTCAGGGGGGAGACTTAGTAAGAAATAATTGTAAATAGCGGGAAAAAAAAGGATAATGGCATATTCTGTATAATATGATCTCAATTGTTTATTATATATTCCCAGCTTTGCATAGACTTTCAAGAAATTCTCAAATTTATTGATCGATCACCTACATCCATCTCAATCCATATTCACCAGCAATAGTACAAGTCGTTTAAGTTATATACATAATCACCTCAACTCTAAGAAATCCAAACACGAGTTAGCAAAAATGTTGGTTTTCATATTTCATATACATAGAAAAAATAAATGAAATTTATCAGCAGACTTACATACAGAACAGATGCAAGCAGAAGAAAATGCAGCACTAATCGTGGAAGATCTGAAGGCACATGGTTTATCATGGTAATTAAATTTATAATGGTAATTGCATGGACCAATCCATTCTTCTACAGTAAGCACCTGAGCCAAATGCTAATCTTAAAAGCTCAAGTCTACTTCTTTGTTACAACAACTTTGAATCTTTGAATTGATCATCAAATCTTCTCAAATTATTGGTTGACCACATAAATCTCAATCTATATTACCATAATGCTACACATTCAATAATTTAACCCTGTTAATTTCTCTGTGTAACACTCAGTAATCTATCAATTAACTTATGCATCTTCAATAATAATAATAATAATAATAATAATAATAATAATAATAATATGTAGCAATAAGTATGAGTATATTCCAGTAGGGTTAAATAGCACTAAGAACTCTGAAACAATTTCTATAGTTTTACCACTAAAACGTCGTCGTTTAGCTCGGAATGTGATTCGTGCTGATGACTTGATCGAGAGAGGTTGGTGGTTTTAACTTTTTAATTGTCAGTGGCGAAACGACACCGTTGCAGCAGCAGTAGAGCTACATGAAGAGGATGATGACAACTTAATCGTTCGTATGTGACAGGTGGCAACGACTTCTGAGAAGTGAAAGGAAGGGAAGCGCAGCGTTGAAGAGATAGAAATGAGTAGAGGAGGAGGAATAGAAAACAGATCATCTTTAACTATTTTCTTTCTGGGTATTACATATTTTACTTATAATAATAAAGATATTTAGATTTACTTACAGTACAGAAAAATATGTTCTTCAAATTATAATTCGAGTAGTTTAGATGCTGCTTAACTAAAGATATTTAATTTAATTAATATTTTTATTAATTAAATTAATACTATACTATATGTTATAAATCCTTATTTTATATTATTTCTAACAACTTTATGACAAAATAACCTCTTTTTGTGATTGGTTAATAGTAATTTTTCACTCATCCAGAGAAAGAAAAAGAAAAATTTTTCCAAAAAAAAATTCCAAAGACAACTTAATTTCTGATAGTAAAAATAATCGAGCAAAAAAAAAAAAAAAAAATACAGGTTCCTGTAGGCAGTAGCCATAAGTGAAGGTTCCTACGATTTAGATACAGTGTGGTTCTTCTTTCTTCTTCTTTTTTCCCTGCTAGCTAAGCTTCCTTCTTCTTCTTCTTCATTGGACCATCCATCAACGACTTGTATCTTAATTATAACCTGTCAGATTTGTCCCACCACCGCCACAATCTTCCATCTTAACTACCGTTCACGATCCCGATCCCGATCTCATTCCATCGGATCGGGTTGCTTGCTGCACCGGCGTTGGTCACCGTTCACGGTTGCCGCATGTTCCTTCTTCATCTCTTTCTCCGTCTGGTGAGCTCTCCTTCTCCATCTCAAGCTTGTTAACTTTTCATCAATTCATTTTCCTCAAATGTCAGTCTAGGTCTGAATCCGTGGGAATGTGCATTGTGGTTAAAGGTGATGCTTAATTAAAGTTGCTCTTATTTTCGGCGATGTTTAATCAAAGTTAATTTAGCTGTAGATGTAATGGGCTTTGAATTGAATTCGAATCCAAGGGAGAATTAGCGTTGTTGTTAGGGAATACTGACAATGGGTTCTTGTATGGCTGCAAATTCATGGTTATGCTTGACTGTGTTGAACTTCGTCAAACTGAGTTGTCTGCTACACGAAATTGGGGATCCATTGATGCTTGTAAATTTGGATTGTGGTGTGTTATTGATCATTAGTGATTCACCTGGATAATTTGCAAATTTGTATTTTGTTCATATTTTTTGTTTTCCGAAGACCTCGTCTATTCTATCATTTATCTTTTTGCTTTTACTAACAATAATCTTTGTTGGTTTTCTTTTTACTTCTTCTCTCAAAAGGTAATACTGAAAACCCAAAGCAACCCGTGAAGAATTATTCGTTGCACAAACGAATATGGCTGATGTAACTCCAAGCTCAGTGGTGGTATGCATTACTTTTCGTTTCCTCTTAGCATCTGCAACCAGATGGTGTGGACTTTTATTTTTGCAATCAATTTTTTTATGTGTTGTGTAGAGCCCTGGTAGCACATTCGATTTGGGAGCGTTTGTTGGAGACTTAAATGTTGAAGACGATCTAGGAAGGTTAGATTATATTTCTTGTTACTACTATCGGTTTTTGTCATTTCATTTTTGACCTTTAAGTATTGAAAAATTGTGGATTCTGTTTTTTGGGTTCTTGTTGCAGTGATGATGTGTCGCTGGAAGGGCTTCAACAGGAGCTTGAAGAATGTAAGAATGATGAAGTGAGTTAACCATATTTTATTTTGTTCTTCAATGGAAACTCTATTAATTTAAAATTACATGATGTTCGAATAGCCTAATTTTTTCTCCTTCTTTTTAATTTAATCTTTTGTAACCATGATGGTTTTTTTATTTGAATATGCTATGTCCTTTTTTGCATGCACCTTTGTGATATTCCAATGCTTGTTCCTAGTCACTATACAACTATGACAGCAAAAACATTTTCTCTCTTCATGGGTTGGTTACAAGGATGAAAAGAAAAAAAAGGAGAAGAGAAGAGAAGGGGGGGGGGGGTATAGGATAATGATCTCTTCCTTTTAAAAAGGGGAAAAAATTAAACAAATGTGTGAATACTTCAATGGGTGGCTAAAATTTACAGCTCTTTTACTGAATGAGGATTACAATTAGGTTTTATCGCGCCCGTTCTTTGTCACTAATCACATAAGTTCTTCATATTTCCGGTTTTCTTTGCCTTTGAAATATTCTCCCAGTTAGACATGCATATGAAGTTATTAACTTGTTTTCATTGATGTAGGTTGTTGCAAACATACTATCCAAAGGCACAAAACTTAGGGATTATACAAAGGGAGTTGAAAATGATTTGCGCAAAGTCGAATTGGATTCAATTCAGGTTTGTTTTTAAGTGTTTTTGTAATGCTTTATAATAGCCACTCCATTTTTATTTGGTTTGCTGGACTTGACAATTAGTGTGCCTGTACGATTGCTTTCTGGTTAGAGAACTAACGTTACATGTAGGCTTGGCATTATGGAGATCATATCTCTGTAGGATTTTATCTGGTTCTAGGTTCCGTGGTTGCTGAAATTTACTAATCAATTAGTGTTCCAACTGATTTGTTTGTTGCAGGATTATATTAAAGAAAGTGATAATTTAGTCTCTCTTCATGATCAAATTCGTGATTGCGATAGTATTTTGTCACATATGGAAACTCTTCTAAGTGGATTTCAGGTGTGTTGCTCGACCCTTTGAGCACTTTAGAAACTTACTGTATTTATTTTGGATACATGTGACAGAATCTATTTTGAGTACATGCAGTTGGTAAACAGTTTATTTCACCCATAAGGCAGTTGCATTAATTTGGAGGGGTCATCTCTGTTATCTTGCTTATCTTAATTTTTGTTACATTAATTGACTGCTCTATATAATTGAGATGATTATCTACAAAAGTCTTTGAGCATATAATGGCAAAGAAATAATTGAAATCTGAGGTGGAACCATAGTTCAACAAATCGGCTAAGTGCCTGCAATAATATGGAGAACTTATTCAACTGTTTGAAGTACATGCTCTGTGGATATTGAATATTAAATACTAAAATACTTTGTGCTTTTTAATCAGGCTGAGATTGGTTCCATTAGTTCAGACATTAAGATTCTACAGGAGAAGTCTATGGATATGGGTTTGCGCTTGAAGAATCGCAAGGTATGGCTGTTTTATTTAAAATACTCCCTCTGTTTTACAGTTCACTTTTATAATTTATATTTTTTCACAAATAATTGGTACCAAGGATAATTTTGTAAAATGCATTTTACTATTTATAACTCTGATACATTTCTATCATTTCCTTAATCCAATTGAACATTTAAAAAGGGGCTGCTAATTAAAAACAGAGGGGAGTAAAGAAAATTTAAAAGGTGTTTCTTGTTTGTAACATCATTTGGCCTTTGCTTAAATACAATGGGAAATATGGACAAGCATTATGCACCTAATTTTCATGTTGATATGGGAAGCAAACTGCATAAAAAGGCTATTTACATTAACATTTTGACAAGTTTTGTATGTAGTAAAAGAGTTTTTCTTCTCTCTTTTTTCCCCCCAAAAAGGTGGCTGAATCCAAATTGGCTAAGTTCGTCGAGGACATTATTGTCCCTCCAAGGATGGTGGACATTCTTGTTGATGGAGAGGTATTTATGCTTTTTCATACTCTTCTCTCCAGTAATATTGGCTTAATTGTTTTTGATGGTATACTGTATACATTTTAATCTTTTCTAGTAGTATTGTTTCCATCTATCTTCTACATCAATGAATGCTATCAGTTTTTTAGGCTTTGAAACAAGGGTTTTATTGAGTATTTCCCATATACTTTGATCGTGACTTTTTCTTTAGTAAATGCATAAAAATGAAAATATATGGCATTGGAATTGAAGTAGCTGGTGGATTTTTAACTATATCTTGTTTATTAGTTTTGAATTATATAGGCCCTTTAAAAACAATTATTCTTTTGGAGTTGAGAATATGTACCCTAGGTTGACAGCTTATTGTTGCTGAATAGATGTCTCTCTCTTTTGACATTTTAGCCTTTAATATATTTTAGCCTTTGCTTTATATGTTTTAAAATCCCTGGACACTACACAATATATGATGTGCCTATGCTTAGCATACTCATGTGCTATACTTTCATTCCCTTTTGGTTACTCTTTTCCCCTTTCCTTTCTTAATCTTTTGGACTTTTTCCAGGTCAATGAGGAATATCTGAGAACACTTGAGACTCTGAGTAAGAAACTAAAGTTTGTAGAAGTGGATCCCATGGTTAAAGCTTCAAAAGCTCTAAAAGATGTTCAACCTGAGCTTGAAAAACTCCGGCAGAAAGCAGTGTCTAAGGTTGTCAATAACTGTAAAAGTATTAGCATGAGCTTTTCTTTCTATAATAAAATATCTTGTAATATTTTATTTTTAGTAGTTATTACATAAACAATTATATTTATCATAGCTATCCATACATCTGCAGGTGTTTGACTTCATTGTACAGAAACTGTATGCGTTGAGAAAACCCAAAACAAATATCCAAATACTTCAACAAAATGTCCTTTTAAAGTACAAGTGAGTTTCTTTTAATGGTTTTTAGAACCCTGTAGCTTGATATGATGATAACTGCTAAGCTATAAAATCAAAATTTAAAATTTTATCTACAAGCTGTTGATCTCATGGAATGTTGTTAATGAATAAACACTCAAGAATATTTGTTTGTTCTGTGATAAGAACCATGGGGGGACTTGGGCCAATCATAATGGGCCTAATTTTAATTGCTGAAGCATTAGTGACACAAAGATTGCAAGAGGAGTAACAGAATGTGTATGTAGGTGTGGCCATGTGGCTAGTTTATAATGGAGGGAATATCAGAAAATAAGTTGACAAATCATTTTAGTTACTTTGTGAACTTTGGATTTTGCTTTGAATCTAACAAATCGAAATTAAAAGTGTAGATATGTCATTACTTTCCTCAAGGAACATGGCAAGGAAATATATAATGAAGTTCGAGCAGCTTACATTGATACGATGAACAAGGTAACTCTTGAAATCAGAGTCATCCATTGGGATTTTGACTGATTTATAATTTTTGCCTATGTCTACAATATTGATGTTGCTATGAGGAGTGGACAACGCTTTTGCTTGCTCTTGATGTAATTATCTTCAATTTTGTTTCAATGGGGTGTAAAGGGATGTATGAATATTGATAGTATGTGAGACGTCAGGCATCTCTGTGCTGGCCTGCCATATTCAGGGAACTGCTGTCTGGAAGCTGTTACTTTGTTTCTGTGCTGGTTACTATATTGCTGACCTCCATGCTTTGAATGGTCACTTAAACTTTAGAATATTGCTGTTTGGATTGTTGTGTGAGCTCAGTTGTCTTATTACTGATCCGTGTTACATTTGTGAATTAACAACTTTTAGCGGCTACTTCAATAGTGTGCATGTAGAATAGATTGATTTTAAAGGGAAACAGTGAAGTTGAAGAGAAATATGGAAACTAATCTAATGTTGTTATATTTTTGCAGGTTCTCAGTGCTCATTTCCGTGCTTATATACAAGCTCTGGAGAAACTACAGCTGGATATAGCAACAGCGGAGGATTTAATTGGTGTAGAGACCAGAAGCAGTGGTCTTTTCACAAGAGCAAGAGAACCACTAAAGAATCGTTCTGCTGTTTTTGCTCTTGGGGACAGGATCAATATAATAAAGGTATAACTCAATCTAGAAAAAGGGGGAAAACCATGTAGAATATTCATTTTCTGAATGCTGAGTCAACTAAGATATACAACAACTAAGTTTTGTCAAAAGCTGCCTGGAGAAAGATTTCTTTTTCTTCATTGGGCTGTATTATATTTCTATGGGTTCTGTGGGTGCTGTTGGTGGTTTTATGAATTGATAATTGTACCTTGATTTGATAATAAAAAAAAAGGAAATGAAAAGAAAAGAAAAAAAGGGAGAGAGATTCTTCTTAGGAAGTATTTGCTATACTTTTATTAGTGATGTTTAGTTTCTCCTAGGCTCTGGTATGATTACTAGGAATTTATGTCATTAGATGACTCCGATCTCCACAGCTTGTACGAACTTCGGATTACTGCCTAAGATTTGACATTATTATATTGTTCACGTTTTTAACAGGGAATTGAGGAGCCTGCTTTGATTCCTCATATTGCTGAAGCTAGTTCTCTTAAATATCCATATGAGGTTCTTTTCAGGAGCTTGCAGAAGCTGCTTATGGATACTGCTACTTCAGAGTACACTACAGTTTTCTGTACCTCTTAAATTGTCATATAAAATATTAGTGTGCATAAAACTTACGGTGATATGCATGTTTGGCATTATCTTCTTTTGTCTGCAGGTATAATTTCTGTGAAGATTTCTTTGGAGAAGAAAATGTATTTTATGAAATCTTTTCAGGTATCTGAATTCTTTAATAGTGTCTTCACTGTACTCACAAATTATACAGAAGATCATTATATTAGTAACACCAATGAGCTGGGATGCTTGGCAAAATTAAATAATGTAGCATTGAAAATTCAGTACTGATGTGTTAGGGATGAAAATTTAAGCTCGTGATTTATAATGTTTGCATGGGATTTTATTTGAAGTGCTGAAACAATTAACTTAAAGTGAAACCATTCTATAGTGATCTCCAATGCTCTGAATGTTTTCAGCTCTTTTTATTTTTTACTTTTTGGTATACAAATACTTGCACACACCAAACAAACAGTATCATTTTCACGGTGGCATTTTATTTTATTTTATTTTATTTTTCACTTCTGGCCTCAGGTTCTAAGTGGACTATTTTGTTTGTTCTTTGGTATTGTCAGGTCCTTTCGGTGTCATTGATGAGCACGTCAATACAATTCTTCCAAACTGCTATGATGCTATAGGATTAATGCTTATGATTCTTATAATTCGGCAGCATCAGGTAATGTTCAACTTGTAGCATTCTGGTTCAGTCCTTTCAATAAGGACAACATATTAAAGCCAACATGGAAACACCATAGTGAGAGCTAATTTGACTACTGTTGCAGCTGTCCTATTGTAGGTATAATGCCAACACCTGATCTTAGCCACCTTCCACCTATCCTGGAATTCCCAATTTAGTTGTCGTTTGGGGATATAAATCATATCTCAGGAAGTAAATGCCAAAAGTGAATAATATCCAGAAGATCTATGTAATATTGTGATGCAAATACTGATGAACGCATCCTCCTATACTGTATAAAGCATAATACCATGATGATCTGTGCTTGTGATACAAGCTTACCGTGATAAAGCTTTGTTAGAAATGTGTAACACATAATAGAATCTTCAGCACAGTTAGCATTCAAATTAGTTCCGTTCCCCAGATCATGTTTCAGCTGAAACTAAACTTGTTGTTTGTGTTGGCAAAGAATAGTGCTTTTACAAATGGTTCACTTTTCTCATTTCAGCTCATCATGTCTCGGAGGCGTATTCCATGTTTGGATTCTTATTTAGACAAGGTCAGTTAACACAAGTCTTTTCTTGATCACTGATAATATTTTAAAATGAATAAAGTTAACTGCTCATGAATAGCCTAGGGTTCTTGTTCCCCTTCCACTGCATTTTTGTCTCTCTTCTTGCTTTATAGTCCTTTTACTACCTCTGATATTTTTTGTGCACATTCTTGGTTTTCTTACTCCCTTGCACTTACAATATATTGTGTCATTTATGTACTTTTAATTTAAAATTTTGAGGGACATGCAATTTTGATGGTTCAAATGGATTAACATTAACAACATAAAAGAGTCCATGAACCTGTGCAGCATATGCACCATGGAGTTTAACTGAAGCTGATTCCGAATTGGCAGGTTAATATTTCTCTATGGCCTCGATTTAAGATGGTATTTGACATGCACCTCAGCAGCCTGCGTAATGCTAATGTGAGGACTTTGTGGGAAGATGATGTTCATCCTCACTATGTCATGAGGCGTTATGCTGAGTTCACCGCCTCGCTTATCCACTTAAACACTGAGTATGGAGATGGTCAGGTCAGTATAAGAAAAAAGGAGAATCATCAACTTTTCTTTTGTACGTACTCTGACATCATGACAAAATTTATGTGCTTAATTACAGCTCGAGTTGAATTTGGAACGGCTTAGAATGGCTGTTGATGACTTAATAATCAAGCTTGCCAAGAACTTTCCAAAGCCAAAACTGCAGACAGTGTTTCTTATAAACAATTATGATATGACAATTGCTGTTCTGAAGGTAGGATCTACAATCTGATTCTTTTTTTATAGTTGAGCTATATGTGCATCAATCTAAAGGTCAAGGGTGTCATTAGACAAAAAAGTTACTTGGACGAGACCCCAAAAGAAATTAAAAAATAAAATGAAATAAAATCACATAAAACATTGATTTCTATAGTTTGCTCTAGCAATTTGGAATTTCCTTGAGTTTTGTTCATCTGAAATTTTCTGATGATCTTGATTCCAGGAAGCAGGTCCTGAAGGTGGGAAAATTCAAATGCACTTTGAGGAGCTACTAAAGAGCAATACAACATTATTTGTGGTAATTGCAATAATCTCTTGTATATCTTGTGTCACCACAAACAAAAATTTTGTGGGAACACGACTTATAATCTAAAACAACCATGCTAGGTGTACACCAAAATCAGTCACTAGTGTAGAATACACATTGAAATACAAAATACATATTAAAAATGAATTAAACTACACATGGAACAAAAATACATGGTGGCTGATTTTGGTGTACAAATAGTATTTTTGAATCTAAAAGTAGATTTTTTTTAATAATAATAATAATAAAAGCTGTTTTGAAAAGGTTGTCATGTTTGGTAAAAATAAACAAATAGATAATAAGCAAATAATAATTCCAAGCTGAAAAAACGCTTTATAATCATAAGCAACTTTTTCAAGCTTTTGACTAGAAGCAAAACTCGCACCTTTAATATAGCTATTAAATTCTATTTTATACATCCAAACATAAATTACTTTGAAGGTAATTATCTAAAGATGAAATGATTTTGACATAATCAATTATGGAGAAAAAAGAAAAAGGAAGCAATTATAATTATTGAAAGGAGGAGAAATGGGAAAGTATAGCTAATGATATGTTTTGGGAGAACTTAATTTATCCTTATGCTTTAATACATAGTCATGTTGACACTTTCTCCAATCCATGCAGGAAGAACTGCTACAAGAGCATTTCAATGATTTAATCAAGTTTGTAAAATCCAGAGCCTGTAAGTATAAGAAAACTCTGAAAATGTCAACACCTTATATGCATTCCATATGGATTTTAGAAAATATTCTGGTTTAACTGTGCTTGACTTTTCAGCGGAGGACTCAACGTCCAGTAATGATAAGCCGATAACCGTGGCCGAAGTCGAGCCACTGGTGAAGGATTTTGCGAGCAGGTGGAAGGCTGCGATAGAGCTTATGCACAAAGACGTGATAACTTCTTTCAGCAACTTCTTGTGTGGTATGGAGATCTTAAGGGCCGCATTGACTCAGTTGTTGCTTTATTACACCAGACTCTCTGATTGCATCAAGAGGATAGTTGGTGGTTCTGCATTGAACAAGGATCTTGTTTCCATTTCTTCAATCATGTATGAAATCAGGAAATACTCAAGGACTTTCTAATTCCCAACCCATGATGTTCGGTTTATATATTATGTAAAAGAAAGAAAATTTTACCTCTTCTATTTTGAAAGTGAGATGCTTTTAAGTTTTTGTACTTCAGGGTACATTTATAGGTCCTGGAATTAGTAACTAGGTGCTATGATTATTGAATTCCATTAATTCACTAATGCAGACATGTACAAATTCATGCAATAGATGTGTATCAGTATGACAAGTTGCGAAGTGCGAACAATGAAGGCTTTAAAGTTCTTTATAGACTCCACAAAGAAAGGAATCTTTTAGACCAGATTTTTATTATGATAATTGATAAAAAATTTCATGAACTGGGAGGTTGACTGTCAAAAACATAGCAAACGTTCCATCATAGTGTGGTGGATGCATTAACCCAAACATAGCCTATGTCACTACGTTTCTTTATTATGACGAGTAATGAATTATTTAGTGCATGAAGAACAATTGAATGTAATTAATAACCTAAGAAAACTAGAACTTTATAATAATTACAGTAATGCAAAATTGCAAATTATAAATGAACATTACACTTGGCCACGGGGAAGAGACAAGGAAAAAGAATTTAAATATTTTTCAAATTAGTAGTACATGAGCAGAATAGCAACTTTTCTCGTATTTGATGGGTCAGAAAGAAAAATAAAATAAAATCATATAGTGGTAAAAGAAAGAGAATGAGTAAATGTATGATTTTAGCTTCATTATTTAATGTACGATTCAAATTTAAAATTAAAAATATTTTCCCTCTAATAAAGAAAGAGACATCATCTAATAAATCTTGCAGATTTTTAATTTATATAGCATGGACAAGAATTATAAGAAAAATATGCACCAAAAAATTGAGGAAAAAAATTCTAGATATAAATTTAATTCTCCGTATTACTCAAAATGTGAAAATTGGAATTAGTTACATTTCAATTCCGAGCTATGCTTCATTGCAAACACCAAACAAGAAAGGGGTAAAATACACATAACATAATGTGAAGAGGCAACACAACTACACAAGAGATTAACACAATGGTCTGTTCAAGCTTGCATAACTTTCTGAAAAGTAGTACCTTCTCATGGATCTAAACACATACACAAACACAAATAATTATTAATTCAATTTAACAACACTGCCTAATTATTTTCTATAACTTAGTCCATATTTTTCAGTTGTTTTGAGAACAACCCTTTTGTGTAACCTCCAATTATCACGTAAAAGAATCTTTGCCCCTATGATATATAAAAGTTCAAGAGTTCCAAATCAACAACAATAAATACCTTAACATTCCCACATATCCAAATCAAAAAAACAAGATACAAGCCAAAGATTCAGTTGGCAAGAACACAGTCACAAAATGAAGATGCTGAAATTCAAGTTTCTTCAGATTCTTCTGTTGATTTTCTGTGCCAAACACACCATAGCAGAAAACAACATAGAACAATCCAAAAAAACATACATAGTCCACATGGAGAAGTCCACCATGCCAGCAAGTTTCAATGATCACCACAATTGGTTTGAATCATCATTGCAATCAGTATCAGAATCAGCAGAGATGCTATACACCTACAAGCATGTAGTCCATGGCTTCTCAACAAGGCTAACTAACCAAGAAGCCGAGGCGCTCTCGAAGCAACCAGGAATCCTTTCGCTCATACCGGAGCGCAAATACGAGCTTCACACAACAAGAACACCATACTTCCTTGGATTGGATCTAACTCTTGCTAGTTTGGATAGATTTAGCACCCATTTACCTGCCTCTGTGGCAGAGAGTGAAGTAATTATTGGAGTATTAGACAGTGGTATATGGCCTGAGCATGAGAGCTTAGATGACACTGGATTTGGCCCAATACCAAGTAGATGGAAAGGTGAATGTGAATCTGGAAAGAACTTCAATTCATCACACTGTAACAGGAAACTTATTGGTGCAAGGTTTTTCCACAAAGGGTATGAATCTATGATACCTTACTCATGTATACATTAAATAATCTTATTTGAGCTTACATGGAACATTATTTATCAAACAACTTAACAAACTTATTACGTGTTGTGTTGAATATTGATATCATTGCAACATAGGCATGAAGAATCTATTGGACCTATCAATGAAGAGAAGGAATCTAAGTCACCAAGGGATGAAGAAGGCCATGGAACTCACACCTTAACTACAGCAGCAGGTTCCATAGTTTCCGGAGCGAGCCTCTTCGGCTTAGCTCCGGGACAGCCAGAGGAATGTCAACACAAGCCCGTGTAGCATCTTACAAGGTATGCTGGAAAAGAGGTTGTTACTCCTCCGACATAGCCGCCGCCATCGACAAGGCCATCGAAGACGGCGTGGATATCCTCTCCATGTCCCTTGGCTCCAAACTAGACGAATACTACCAAGATCTTATCGCAATTGGTGCTTTCAGAGCCACCTCCCATGGAATTCTTGTTTCCATTTCAGCCGGAAATAGCGGCCCGTTTCCGGGAAACATATCCAACGTGGCACCATGGATGACAACTGTCGGTGCTGGTACCATAGACCGTGATTTTCCGGCGTACGTCAGGCTCGGAAACGGGATGACATACGCCGGATCATCACTCTACGTGGAAGCCTCGAGTAAGTTACTGGACACTCCCCTGCCACTTGTTTATGCCGGGAATGTGAGCAATTCAACATTGGAAAACCGCTGCGAAACAAACACACTGATTCCTTCTAGAGTGTCCGGGAAGATTGTGCTATGCAAGAGAGGAGGAAGTGGAAGATTCAAGAAGGGATTAGAAGTGAAGAGAGCTGGTGGAATTGGAATGCTTATAGGGAACGGTGAAGAACATGGAGAGGAGTTAGTTGCTGATGCACACCTTGTTCCTGCAGCATTGTTAGGGCAGAAAGCGAGTGATGCCATAAGAGATTATATTTTGTCTTGTTCGAATGCCACGGCTACGGTTTCCTTTGGAGGCACTCAACTACATGTTCAGCCTTCTCCGGTGGTGGCGGCTTTCAGCTCCAGAGGACCCAATCCTATCTCGCCCAAGATACTTAAACCGGATTTAATCGGACCGGGAGTTAACATCCTTGCTGGATGGACCGGAGCTGCTGGACCAACTGGTTTGGAAGAAGACAGTAGGCGCACCACCTTCAACATTATGTCCGGTAAGTGTTTATACTGAATCGATGATTAAGTGTTGACCAAAAATTATAAATTCTGATAATTCTTAACATTTCTCTTTCATAAATAATTTAACAAAAGCTTATTACTTATAATCAACACAATCAATTTGATTCACATTCATGAAAATTTGTAGAGAAAATGACAAATAGGTCCCTAACCTTTTGTCTCGCGAACATTTTTGTTCCTGACCATTGAAAAATACTTTTAAGTCCCTGACCTTTACAAAACTTGGACGGATCAGTCCCTCCGTTCAAATGCCTCCGTCAGGGACTGATCCGTCCAAGTTTTGTGAAGATCAAAGACTTAAAAGTATTTTTCAATGGTCAGGGACGAAAATGTCCGCGTGACAAAAAGTCAGGGACCTATTTGTCATTTTCTCAAATTTTTATTACTTTAACGTTAAAAGTGTGATTATTTTGTTACCAAAAGTATGATTATTTTAATGTTAAAAAATTACAAGTAAAACATATGCACAAATAACTAATAGATAATTTAGTGATTAATTTTTGGAACTTATAAAACATCTTTTTGTTTGATTAATTTTTGGAATTTATAAAATATCTTTTTTTATGTCTAATATTAAAATTAATTGTGGTCTCTTTTTTTAATAGTTTTTGAGAATTAGATTGAACCAATAAATTTGACTACGTTAACCAAAATTATTTTTCAAATTAATCTGATTTTGAACAAAAATCAATTGTGAACGAATTAGCCAAAGACAAAAATACCTGTCAAATTGTTTCAATTTTTAGCAGTTAATTTATTTAAAATAATAAAATACAAAAAAATTAAAAATAATATATTCATTTATGTTAAATTTTGAAGTTTCTAATTTTAGTTCTAATAGTTGAAGAGTGAATTCGATTTTGAGAATTTGCATTTTGTGATGCTAGTAAAGTTTGATGGTGAGCAACAGGTACATCAATGTCATGCCCTCATATAAGCGGTTTAGCGGCCATCCTTAAGGCAGCACACCCAGAATGGAGCCCTGCCGCAATAAGGTCTGCCCTTATGACAACATCATACACAACATACACAAATGGATACCCTATTATGGACATTGCCACACAACAACCAGCTACACCCTTTGACTTTGGTGCCGGACACGTGGATCCACTCCTAGCCCTTGATCCTGGCCTTATCTATGATGCAGATATACATGACTACCTCAACTTCCTCTGTGCCTCAAATTACAACTCTTCTCAAATTAAGGTTCTTGCTAGAACAGACTTTACTTGTGTCCCAAGCATGACCTACAGGGTTGAAGATCTCAACTACCCTTCTTTTGCTGTTCCTTTGAAACACCCAATAATAGTGTCCAATACTCAAGGACATTGACCAATGTGGGTGCCCAGGAACATATAAAGCTTCAGTGTCATTCCAGTCAGACACATTAGTGGAAATTGTGGTTGAACCTGAAACACTTACCTTCACTGAATTGTTTGAGAAGAAGAACTACACTGTGACATTCACATCTTCTAATTCAGTAGCTCTGGGCACAAATAGCTTTGCTTATCTGAAATGGTCAGATGGACAGCATAAGGTTGTTAGTCCGATTGCATTTAGTTGGATATGATTATCAATGAATGAATGAATATTAAAGTTTCTAACTCTTTAGATTAATTTAAAGGTAGAAATGCACGTACTGTTGTTTTTATGTAGTATTGATAGTTGAAAATCGTTAAATGATAATTTAACCAAATATATTAAATTATTTAATGATTCTCAACTATTAACTTTATGTAAAAATTAAAGGGCTTGCATTAGTTGAGTACCACTCTTTGTAATGCTTGCTTCGTTGTTGATCCAACGGGAGAGGATAATGTAACATCTTTTTAAGTTATAACATTAGCTTTGAAATGTTTATCATATCTTATGCCTCAAATGACATGAAAATTAATCTAACTTGATGAAAATCTTGTATAATCAATGTATCTATAGTCATGTTCATAATTAATAACTTAACAAGTCAGCCTACCAGGGATGACAATGTCACCAAGGCCAAGCATTGAAAATGGACGGGTAGAATCTGCTGTGGGGTGACAAAAGCTGAAAAATAATTGGAATGATCAATATTAGGAAGATATTGTATAAGGTATATTATTTAACTTCATATAAAGGAGGAGAAAATAAACTCAATTCACTCAGATAAGACTTTAACCTTTTTCAGAGCATCAAATGATTTAGCAACGCTAACCGCTAACCATCACTGGAGTGAAAAAAACCCAGAAAATGTCATATACAAATAGTCCAGTCTGCACAACACACGAATAGAAATGATACACACATCAACTAACAGGAAACACTAAAAAAAAAAGTGTAGTAGAAACTTTGTTTAAATACTAGTCTCTGTATAAAAGATTGGAAATCAACACAAAGTCAAGATATTAAAAAATGAGGAATTAGTTCTCCAAAACTTTTTCTTTTTTTTTTCAGAAAAAAAAAGAGCTTATCTAAATTTTCTCAAATGAAGAACACAATTTTTATTTATTTTATCATTTATTAATTTTAAAACACAAATATAAATACAGAATTATCTTAATTTAAATTTAAATAAAATATAATATAAAATATAAATTCAAATTTTAAATTTTAGTTCAAACTACTAAAAGAGTCATTAAAACAGACATGGCTTCCTCTGGTCTTGCAAACAAGTCAAAATCAAAACTACGAACATCGTTAAACTTGAATGAAAACCAACTTGGAAACAACAAAAAGACGAGAGAACAAAAAAAGGGAAATAACAGAAAATCTGTTTCTTTTTTTACGTGGAAAAAAAATCAGTTAAGTGATAGAAAAATGCTTGGGTGGAAAAATCAGTTAAAACCTTAAAAATTTTCAAATCAAAATTAAAATCATATCTAACATTCAATTAAAAGTTAAAACTGTGTGTATCCACTATCCAGTTAAACTTGAACGAAAACAAATTTGGAAACAACATAAACAAAGTGGAGTGAAAACTTGTGTTGTATCCAGTTAATTATTTTGAAACAGTATCTTATCATATCATATCATATCTTAAATTAAACTTACACAGGTTAAAATTAATCAAAATCTTCCTTAATTGATTTTTAAAAACAGAAAGTATTTAATTTTATCATATCTTAAACTCTAAATAAAGCACATCCTATAAATTCTGATTCATGAGTCTCACATTCTTGTGAAAAAAAAGTCTAACCTGTTTTTGGAAAGTGTTTCTAGTGTCATGGTTGCCAAGATGAGAAGCAAGAAAGCTTTGAAGGAGTTGTTGAAGCTGGATTTGAAAACAATAGAAGCTATGGCTCCTAATCCATTCTGCCTTACAAGAATTGACGTCGTAGTGTCCCTACACGATCCGGAGTACTGCAAAGTGAACCGGGCAGCAATTAAGGCAAACAAGAGTCTCTACTGCGAGGAGGACCGTGCGGAACTCAAGAGGTTCTCCAAAGCGTTGAAGATGCACCACTCTCTGGGAAAGGCAAGCATGAAAGAGAATAAAGGCAAGAGAACGCTGAATAAGAAGAATACTGCTGCATCATCGCCTTCAACAGGATCCACATCGACATCTACATCGCCTTCAACAGAATCCACATTGCCATCTACATCCCCTTCAACATCCACATTGACATTTACATTGCCTTCAACAGTATCCACATTGGCATCTACATCAACAGCAAAGACTGATATTCCAGAGCTTCCGGAAATTTTCAAGGCGATTATTGCTTCCCTGAAAGGATTTGATGTAACTTTTGTGATGCAAAGGAAGTTAACAAAGACAGACTTGGAGCCTAATAACAGCCGGTTAGCGATGCCGGAGAAGCAGATAAACGAGGAGTGCAAGTTCTTGGCACACAAAGACGCAGCGATTATGAGGGTTCTTGAGGCTCGGGATGGGAAGGGCGGCTGATTGGGATGAAAGTAGGGCTCGTAGAACCGTCAGGTGAAGTGTGCCATGATCAGGTTCTGAAGAAGTGGAATATGACCTCTGCATCAACTTATAATCTAGCGAGTTCTTCTTGGTGCGAAATTGCTAGGAGGAATCATCTCAAGAAAGATCATCTTCTCAACATTTGGTGCTTCAATGATGCCGCCAATAAGTTTTATTTTCTTCTCCATCATGTAGGCTCTGAACCTTTCGAGCCTTGCAATCAAATCAAGACTTAGCGTTAGTTTTAGGGTTTAAAACGGGGAAGGGTAACAAAATTGAGGAAACCTAAATGCTTGGCTTACCGGGAATCCTTGTTTTGCAGAAACAACACTCCAACGAAGGAAACCCTTTTTTGGGAAGTTCCTTTGGCTTTTTCTGAAGCTGCTGTTGTTACCTTCAAAAGAAGCATGAACTTCAGTCCCGAAGAATGGGGTGTGATTCCTCACGCTCATTATCGTTTTTCTGTTCTCATAACAAAAAGTTCGTCTTCTTAGTCCCTTGATTCGATTCAGAATTTGCAAGAGCAGATTGTTCTCTGTTGCGTGAATTTCAATGAATGAAACCAATTTTCTTTTTTCTGGCACGAAATGGAAAATTTAGGAAATTGGGGTTTCAATTTGTGTAGAAGGGATAATAAGTGTATAAGCATGTGAAAGAAATTGTGGGACTCCTTTTGTATTTTTTATTTTTAATAAAGTTTAGAGGAATATTTAGTTGCTTGTGGCAGTTGGATTAATAAAAAGAGAAAAAATCTTTTTAAACTTTTAACTGTATCATTGTTGAGGAGACTTAGCTTACCTTCTCATTAAATATAAGGTTTTTCATTAGCCATAACATAATATGGTTAAACTCTGAATTAAAAAAAAAAAAAAAGAGTTTAATTGAATAAAGTGGTGCATAGAAAATAAAGAACAAACAAAAATACTTAGCGATTTTTGTTCCAAGTTGTTTTTAATTTTTAGATCATTATAATATTGTGAGTTTGTTTGTTTTGTTTATTGAAAAAAAGTTTTATTTTTTTTAACTAAGAAATGAAAAATAATAATAATTTAAAAATTTATTATAATAGTTAAATTTATAAAAAATATACGAAGGTGTGATATTTATGAGTAATAATTCATGTATGTTTATTTTTTTTATAGTATCTTTCGAAGCGTTTAATAGTTTTATTTACTAAATTATAGATCCTCATACATTAAAGAGTGTGACAAATATTTTATATAGAGGACTTATATTAATTAAAATAAGACTTACGCGTGGACGGTAAATTAATAATAGTATATAATAAATATTAAAAATGGTTATGTTTTGTAGAATTAAAGTTAAATTTGAAATGTGCTTTGTTTAAAATAATTTGTAGTACAAAAAATATTGGATGTTAAAGTTGTACAAAGTGATATTTTTATTTGGTGATTTGATTTTTGCATTTGTTTTAGTTGATGGACTTAGTCTTTTTATGTGGCGCTCGTCCTCCTTTTTCTTTATTGGTTATTGTTAGAATTGTTGTTTTTTCTTTCTGTAGTAGATTCTTATGAAAACATGTTATTTATGAATTGTTGAGTTGTATGCACTTTCTATTATGTTTTCTTGTTCCATTTTTGCATGTATATTTTTCTTCTAAAGATGTGTCTTGAATTTGTATGGTTTTCTTTCTTTTTAATCTCTTGATGTAGTTTTCCAATGACATCTACAATAAAAGAACAAAAATGTGTAGATTTTTTAATAAAAATAATTAAAATAATATAAAATAAAATTACCTGTTAGTATTTTTCTTTGACCCACTTTGTCAGACAATGTCTCAAGTGATGCAAATTTAAAATAGTCTTGGAAAATGTTCAAAATTGGATCTTTAATTTCTTTCACAGTTGTGAGTAAAAAGTTTGCTTTATTGTATCTTTAATTGGCCTATATAGATCATTTGAATCTTCTATTTTTAAATTTTTATAATATAGACTTTTTCTTCTTGTAACAAATGTTTGAATTTGTTCATCATATTTCTCTTCACAATTATATGAAGATGTGTTCCTGCATTAGTAAATCATAGTTAATAATTAGTTAAAAAGGAACAATGAATAGCATATTAAAAGAAGTATACTTTTAATAATATCAAAATATAATTATATATAAAGTATTATAAAATAATATAAAAAGTATAAAAAGCAAAAATAATTAAACTATTTTTTCGTAAATTCAATTAAAAATATAATAAATATTTTTTTATCTTTTCATTAATATAATCATTTCTAAGCAAAGAGACTCTTCTTCATTTGGGTGTTAATGTTTTCTATAGATGAACTACGCAAACTTTGATAAACCAATTTCTTTTGTTTGGTAATATTATTCAAAGAATGATACTCTATTGAATAAGTTTGAGATGTTGTGTAGCTAGAAAATAAATTTTTCGTACTAAATTTGATGTCATTTGAAGGAATAGTGATTAGAAAGTTATATAAGTAGTTGAAATAATATGAAATTTGAATATTTGTAAAGTAAAATTTATTATGATTATTAATATTATTATTACATTTATAATATGAATGTTTATTATATTTAATGAATTATTTATAGAAATTAACAAATTAATTATTGGAGTTATAAATTTATTGTGTTGTTATAACGGTAAGATATAATAAATATATAGATATGAATTGAATGTTTTTATAAGTTATAAATTTTATTATAAATTTTTGTATATATATATATTTGCAGTAGGACTTTGTTGACCATAATCCTTACGCGCTCGGTTTTTAAATACCTCCACAGCTTCGTCTTTTACTATGACAAAATCTCGTTGACTGAACTTACCATAAACAAAACATGACAAAAATAAGAACAATTCAACTAATTAATTAACATTTTTCCCTATGCGATTTGCGCTTTGACTAATGTAGTGTCGTCAGTTATATTTGAATTTAGTATGGCATTCATGCTTTGACTTTTGTTTACATTAATAGGCAATGAAAAAAATCTTTTTTTTTTCCCTACTTTCTTAAAGATATTTTAATATAAAGATAATATTACAAATTATTAAATAATTAGTTATATTTGATTGGATATATCTGACTGAATATATTTAATTAAATTATTTAATAATTATACTATTATTTTTGTGTAAATTTTTTCATAAAATAGACAAGTAGTCATTTTTGTTTTGTATGTATGAAAAATTAAAATAAAACTAAAGAATAATATTGGAAGTGATATTTTAGGAGTTAAAGAGATTTATAATTTTTCTATTTGGTTTTTTGCAATGCATTCATTCCTTATTAAATGAGTTATTTAGACATAATAAATATATAAATATAAATATATATATATATATATATAAAATTATAAATATTAAGTTAAACAAGATAATTTTTTATTTTTTATTAAAAATAAAATGGTTTGACTATTATATATCCTAAAAATACATGTAATTATTATATATTTATCAAAATAAAATATTTAAAATTTTTTATTCATAATAATCTAACTTGTGCTCTATGAGCATAGCTAAACTCAAAGTAAAATACTTATCATATTAACTTGATATTTATTTAAACAAACAAATAAACTAACAATTTTTAACCCGAATTGGTTTATAATTAGTACCCAGCTAACATACATTAAAAAAATTGATAAATGATAAAGTCTTCATCTCTTTGTTAAACTCTCAAATAACAAAAGAAAAAATATATAATTTTCTTCCATTAATAACTTTACTTATTGCTCTCCAAACTCCACTTGACTTCATTCTTATTAATTTGATATATTTTATTGGTGAAAAACCACCCTAGTTCTCTTCTCTTCTAAAATTCAATAAATTATTTTTGATATTTTGAAAAATATATATAATATTACTTATGATAAGTTGATAACTTATTAGCTATGCTGATTTATTGAACTCTTTTCTTTCCTTTTTCTAACTTTTACAAAAGATATTATATTGAATTCTAAATTGTTTTGGAAAAAATTGTATCAAACTATGAATGTACCAAACAAAGAAAGAACTAAAACTCTATGAATTACGCTTAGGACCCGCTTCTTTCTCGTGAATCTATATTCTAAACTAATCAGAAATGTCTCACTTCTCACGGATCCATAATTTTTATTACGTCCTTCTATTTATATTGACGACCCATTTTCATTACCTTCTCTTTGTTCATCAACCAACACCGATTTTCTCAGTTGTTAGGGTTATAAAATAATTATTTTTGTTCCCATTTCTATTCATTTTCATTTTCGTTATTGTGTTTCATAATTCTAAATTTCGAGACGACTCATTTCTATTCATGACGTCCAATTTTGACCGGTGGAGAAAGATCCTTTCTTTGAAGCTGCCGAAGAAGTTCAGGAATCTGCAGACAGGTACTCTTAATTTGCATGTTATTCATCACCTTCGTGATGTTCTTCTAATTTGCTTTTGTATATTAATTATGTGGTATTCTTCCTGTAATTTGTAGCTAGTATTTTGGTTTTGGATAGAGATTTAGGGGCAATTTGTGATTTTTGTTTAACGTTATTCTCTAATATTGGATGTTGAATTCAGAAACCGGTTTGAAGCTCATGTAATTTTTTGTTTGTTGATTGTTATCATTGTGGTTTTGTTTTCAAGGTTGGAATCTGCATATAGGACATGGATTCGTTCCACAAAAATGATTCCAGCGTGTGGACTCTGATGAGCTTCGTAGAGATCTAAATACTGCTCTGGCATGCTAAATGGCAGGTAATTGATTTTTTGTTTGGAATAGCTCATTTTGTTTTCTGTGCAGCAATTTGGAGGGAAAATAGAAATAGAAAAATTAAAAACTGTGTTTGTATGTCATCTTGAGATGTTTTACATGCTTACATGTTATGTGGGCACTATGCAGTTAGATGAATTCAATCGGGCAGTTAAGTCGAGCTATAGCAGAAGCTCAATTGAGGATACAAGAAATAGGCACCGCGATTTTGTTGCTGCCATTGATGAGAAGATCACAAAAGTTGAGTATTCATTATATGAATCAGACCAATCGGGTGGTGAGGCACCTCGGCCTTGGGCGCATTTGGATGAAGGAGAACAAGATGAACTGCATTATTCTTTCGGGAATGCCAGCGACCGGAAATCCGCGATTAGTTGATACCAATTCAGTCAGTAATTGTTCAAAGAATGCACATGCTTTGTCTGGGTTGGGTGAAGCAAAGGAAGATAGATTAAATGCGCATCGTAGGGCAGCTAGTGCTAGTGCTGATATTGTTCTGAAAAATTGCAGATGTTCTAGTGTTTCGGTCCCCAATAGCAATATGGAATTCGTACCATGTGTTGAAGTGCCTAGGAATGGTTATAGAAAGCTGAATCATCAAGAACCCGATAATGCGCTACTTCCAATGACCGAATTGAAAAAAGGTTTGTTCTTAACCTGATCTTGCGTTTTGCTGATATGAAAACATACTTCAGTAGCACTTCTATTAAAGAAAAGAAAATTTATACATTGGTTGGTTACTAATACTCTAATTCCTTCTTATCTAATTGGAAAAAGGGCACAAGGCATCCTTCGAAAAAAAGTAAGAGTTGTCTTGAAAGTTCTGATGATCTTATGACAAGCAACTTTAGGATGGTATGGTGCCATTCAGAGACAGATTCGAAGATCTCAATAACCAAATGCGATACAGTCAACCAGTTCGAATAACAGTTTCCATTGTTGTTCTCCTTTGCTTGATTGGTAAGTTGTTTGTATCTCTGTGCACGTGTTTCCACATTCATATAGACACATGTACTTGCATGTCCTTCATTTCTTAGTGAAAAAAGCTTCTTGCAAACTTTGGAATTTAATAATTTGATAATTGAATGCCTTCGCTTATAAGTTGGGTTTACTAATAATCCTAGGTTATAGTTGATTCCTTAGTTGGAAAGGTTGCACATCGTTCATCACTTCCTGCTTATTCTTCCCTCTTGTGTTGGGTTGACTTGGCTCATATTGGGTTCCAAAATATCATATAGTAAACCATGGCTCATGAGAATTTGAATTTGAATAACTTGTTACTTTTTAGCACGCATGTTTTCAGCATCTCTTCCCAATTACCATAGATAGATTCCCTGTATTTGTATGTAATGTAGCTTAACACTTATCGTTATCTCTGCAGTTTAATGTGATTCGCAGCTATGTAGAAGAAAAGGCTTAGACACACGTTGATATCAGTTTGTAGCTGGCAAGAGCATGAGGAATGACAAGCTTTTGCTTCAAGCTAATTTAACATTTCAAATGCTTTGGATTTAATTTTATACCAACCATA